>NC_047118.1:33016771-33284271 GCF_902500255.1 Thalassophryne amazonica
ATAAATAAAAATAAATAAAGTCTGTAGTTTTTGTCAAAAGCATTTCCTTTCAGACATTTTGGCATGAATGTCTCTCCATACCTCTGAGCTGAGCTCAGCTGGCTGGTACACATCAGTGCAGGATGTCTGGTTTTCTCGATTCTTTCTCCCAACAAGACAGGAGTCCCAGTTAGTGACTTGAATCCACACAAAATGACTCACGATTGACATATTCATGGATGAAAGTGGTGAAAAACAGAAAAAAAGCTGTAACCCAAAATTATCCCCAACACCACCCACACGAAAATGCTTGAATTCTAGAAGCTCTGAAATGCAATCTGGGACTATCGCTGACAATAAACTGCAGTGAGTGCAGCATCCATTTTGGTGAGAAAAAAAACAACGTTCCTTATTCAAATTCCAGTAGTATTCTGCTCTTACTAGGATGCAGCAGTTTTCTAGCTTGGCGCATAGTTCTGAAGGAAATCACTGAAGAAATTAACACATTGAAATTATGGTTTGACGAAACAAATTGTCATTAAACTTAAATAAAACAGGAATGAAGTGGAGGTGTAAGAGTCACTACGTGTTCACAGGAAACACTTATTTATTTCTATATGTATTTATTTATTTTCATTGTTAGTTGGTTTGATCTTTTCTGTCTTTTGTGTCTTTCTCTAAAATTGTATTGTAGCATTAGTTATTGTAAATTGTATTAGTTATTATGAGTTATTATTACTATTATTGTTGTTGTTGCTATTATTAATATATGAATAAAACTAAAAAAATACAATCTGACTCTTTTACAACAACGAATGCTGAGCCATTAATTATTATACAGAAAACATGCACACAAACATGCGAACAGCTTAATGCTAACATTGACACTGAAAATGCCATAGACATGCTAACGCGTTACCATGGGTCCCGTTTTTAAGTTATAAAATACATCTATTAACTGTTTCAGAAGACCACAACAGGTCAGTTTAACATAAAAAAGGTAAATATTACTCACAGATATGCTCTTTAGGATTTTAGCAGGGGAAAATTAAGATAAAGCGAAATAAAACAATGAATCAACGAAGCAACAAATCGAAGCACTGCTTCAATCTGCAAATCACTGCTTCAATTGGTTCAATTGGCTTCAAAAGGTTCAAAGCAAAGCCGCGCTGCAGACAAGTTGATTACAGACACGCTGCAGGGTCTGTAATCAATGTACAGAAATGATCATTTTCCTGACAAACACCCCAAAAACAACGGCCACTCTGAAGGACCGATAAGGGAATCGTTAAGCAAAAAGGTTATTGATGTCGGTGGATTGAATCATTTCTTAACGATACCCGAAAGGAACCGGTTCTCGATACCCAACCCTACCGATACCTGTTGTGTAAATAGCTAGCTATCCAATCATGTGCTAATCCTCTGATACCATATTTCTGTAATTTATCCAATTATAGAGTGTGATCTATAGTATCAAATGCTTTCTGTAAATCAAAGAAAACCCCTACAGTGTATTGCTTATTCTCAATTGCATTTGTAATTTGTTCAACAAAATCAATTAAAGCCAGTGAAGTAGTACAATTTTTTCTAAATCCATGTTGCTGTTCACTGAGTATATGATGTTTAGTTATGAAATTGTTTAACCTCTTTACAAAAATCTTTTCCAGAATTTTTGAAAATTGTGCTAATAGTGAGATTTGTAGTTTGAAAAGACATGTTTGTTGCCAGATTTGAACAACTGTTTCACTTTAGCTATTTTCTTTTTGGAAGGAAATTTCCCAGTCATAACTGACAAATTACAAATATAAGTTAAAGATTTAACAATACAATAAATAATATTCTTTATAAAAAAAAAAGTGTGATAAAGTGATGGTCGTACCACCAGGCTCAACTCAACCACTTCTCTTTCTGTGACTGAGAGTTCTCATGCCTTCATAAGGGTTACACTCAGTAATTTTGGGAGGCACTCTGAAGACAGAAACTCTTAAATGTCTGAGATAGTTTGAGATTTCAACTTACCCGTGCAGCTCCTTGAGAGATACAGAGATCTTAAGGTCGTGTCCTAACACATAAAGGGTTGTGAGGATGTCAGCCCATTGCACCATCTCTCCCAGTGGGCCCCCCTTCAGCACCTTGGGACTGAAGACATCTCCAGACTCTTCTGTCAGAAAGCCCACATGAACTAATATCTAGATTCAAAGAAAGAAAAGAACTGTCACCACGTGACAGTGTGCCGCAGTACAACCTTCTACCACAGTGATACGAAACAGAACAAAGTATCCATCATCACTTCTGTTTAATCTGCAAACCTCTGTGGTGACTAATTTGCAAGCAATTTTCACAAATGCTTCAAAAAAGGTTTAATAATCATCTATGAATAAATTCAGATGTTTTGAATGCATCATTGATGTCACATTTTAAATACAACTGACTGTGTCATAAAAGTGAGAATGCTCAGTGGGGGCAGATTCACACCAATACAAACCTCAAGAAATACAATCAGCTGCGCGTAAAGTTTAAATGATGACCGGCTAAAGCCTGATTGATATGCAGAATGGCACAAAAGAGATTTAATTGCTGATGAGAAATTTCCAGGCTGTTAAATTCTTAATGAAATAAGATTGTGGGGTATTTTTTTTCCACAGATGGCTGCCTATAATTTTTCCTCTATTAGTTTTTCTGGGAGACAAAAAAAATAAAAATCTTTCAAAAACAATTCTACCAATCGAACAGACCACAGATTAATATTATTCAGAAAGGTTTTAGTTGAGAGAGAAATCAGTCTTTGCCCTAATATTAATTCTTCTTCATATGTCCCTTACATTTCACAGCACAAGTTAAAATGTGCACACCAGGCTGAGACAGATGAAATCTTTATGTTGTGAGTCAGTAGGTTTTATGAGCATATGCAAGTAGAACTCAAACAAAATTAAAGCCAAAACTGAAGAATCTTTAGCAGTACGCAAGTCAAATCTGGGAATTTGCACTGCTGCCATGTGTTATTGCATCCGTCACATCATGGAACCACCTTAGGGCCCTGTGCCACTGGCATTTAGAAGGATTTGCGTATGGATTGCGCACAAAATTGGCTCATATTCGACAAACATCCGTAATATCCGTGTAACATGCCTGTATGAGTCGGCCATCATCCGAACACACCCGTGATCATCCGCAGAGGCACGCATGTCCGCAGCCAGGATTTTTGAGCTGTTCAAAAATCTGAATGCGGATAATATCCGCCTTACATACTCCATATATACTCAATTCATACACAATACATACTCACTCTATGCGCTGTATATCTGCCGTTAACCGCTGATATCCGCAACTGACGGGGATTTGCGACTTGGCAGCGGACCGGGACAGTGTGTAATACAGATATATATCATGCCCATCATGTCCACATCACAAACTAAAATATGTTGTAGCGAATGCATACAAATTGGCCACGAATAAAGCATTGTTATTACATCTGCAGACAATCTGTGAATGCATAAAACAAACACGTCACGTAAACCCAAAGTGTGGCAGAAAGCGACATACCTGCCAGTCAGTGCCGGTCCGGCTGTGTAAATCCACAAAGACGTAGCTGCAGCAATGCAGGACTTTTATTTAACACCAACAAAAGGAAGAGTTGGTGTTTTAGCCACAACTCACTCAAAAAAAGAAAAAAAACACCGTCTCACACCCTGAGCGGCTTCACCCCCTCCCGCTCCCCAAACTCATGAACAGTTAACCCTCGCATGACAACACTCTGTGATCAACTTGTCCAAGTCCAGCAAATGCTTCCAGAGGCTGTATTGTTGGTGTGAATAGTGATGTCGACGGCCCGAGTGCACTTCTTTTATGACCGCAATACAGATGCCGTGCACGTGCAACACGTGCGCGATGCATTCATAATACACCCGTAATACTGCCGTGATAATCTCAATGTGTCGGATCAGTTTCCTCACTACATGCATTATATAACCGTGATTGTTCATCATATATCCGCTATATATTATTAATATATCCGTAATTCATACTGGGACATTTGTCATTTTTGGCCATTTTTGTTGAGGACGACAACGAACGCCTGCGATTTGTATACTCAATTCATGCGCAATTAATCCTCTCCCCAGTGGGACAGGGCCCTTAGGTCTGTATGAACCACCCACACAGACAACCACTTCATCCCTACCTCTCAAACGTAACCATCTATCTGCTGTAACTAGACAAAATGTGGGTGTCCCCTTTATCTTTTCCATCCTTTGGGGTCGTCAACACTGAGGCACCTACTGGCTCATAGCACCATATAGCCAATATATCATAGCCTACACTCCCTCACAATGCAATTTAAAACCCCAATTCCAATGAAGTTGGGACATTGTGTGAAATGTAAATAAAAGCAGAATACAATGATTTGCAAATCCTCTTCAACCTATATTCAACTGAATACACCACAAAGACAAGATATTTAATATTCATACTGATAGACTTTTTTGTTTTTGTGCAAATATTTGCTCATTTTGAAATGGATGCCTGCAACACGTTTCAAAAAAGCTGGGACAGGGGCAACAAAAGACTGGGAAAGTTGATGAATGCTCAAAGAACACTTGTTTGGGACATTCCACAGGTGAACAGGTTAACTGGAAACAGGCGAGTGTAATGATTGGGTATAAAAGGTGCATCCCAAAAGGCTCAGCCGTTCACAAGCAAAGATGGGGTGAGGATCACCACTTTGTGCACAACTGCATAAAAAAATCATCCAACAGTTTAAGAACAATGTTTCTCAACATTTAATTGCAAGGAATTTAGGGATTCCATCATCTGCAGTCCACAATATAATCAGAAGATTCAGAGAATCTGAAGAACTTTCTACACGTAAATGGGAAGCCCAAAAACCAACACTGAATGCCCGTGACCTTTGATCCCTCAGGCGGCACTGCATTAAAAACCAACATCATTGTGTAAAGGATCTTACCACGTGGGCTCAGGAACACTTCAGAAAACCACTGTCAGTCACTACATCAACAAGTGTATGTTAAAACTCTACCATGCAAAGCGAAAGCCATACATCAACAACATCCACAAACACCGCTGGCTTCTCTGGGCCCGAGTTCATTTGAAATGGACAGACGTAAAGTGGAAAAGTGTGCTGTGGTCTGATGAGTCCATGTTTCAAATTGTTTTTGGAAATCATGGACGTTGTGTCCTCCGGACAAAAGAGGAAGAAAACCATCCAGATTGTTACCAGCGCAAAGTTCAAAAGCCAACATCTGTGGCGGTATGGCAGTGTGTTAGTGCTCATGGCATGGGCAACTTACACATCTGTGATGGCACCATCAATGCTGAAAGGTACATCCAGGTTTTGGAGCAACACATGCTGCCATCCAAGCAACGTCTTTTTCAGGGACGTCCCTGCTTATTTCAGCAAGACAATGCCAAGCCACATTCTGCACGTGTTACAACAGCGTGGCTTCGTAGTAAAAGAGTGCAGGTACTAGACTGGCCTGGCTGCAGTCCAGACCTGTCGCCCATTGAAAATATGAGGCGCATTATGAAGTGCAAAATACAACAACGGAGACCCCAGACTGTTGAACAACTGAAGTCGTACATCAAGCAAGAATGGGAAAGAATTCCACCTACAAAGCTTCAACAATTAGCGTCCTTAGTTCTCAAATGCTTATTGATTGTTGTTAGAAGGAAAGGTGATGTAACACAGTGGTAAGTAAACATACAACTGTCCCAGCTTTTTTTAAACGTGTTGCAGGCATCCATTTCAAAATGAGCAATTATTTGCACAAAAACAATAAAGTTTATCAGTTTGAACATTAAATATCTTGTCTTTGTGGTGTATTCAATTGAATATAGGTTGAAGAGGACTTGCAAATCATTGTATTCTGTTTTTATTTATATTTTACACAACGTGCCAACTTTATTGGAATTGGGGTTGTACTCCCTATCTAAGGATCTCTAAGCAGTGGTCGGCCCAGTTCAGCTAATCAGCTAAGACCAACGGTAACTTTTTTGTTCATAGATGAGAGTTTAGGTAACTTTGAAAACTATTACTGACCAATTAGCTAAGACTAGATTTAAGCCCCAGTCGCATAGAGATAAGACTGTCCGCGATTTGGGAGAGTCACAGATAGTCCCTGTTGCTGCATCTTCAACAACAGAGTGGTGGAGTATGTGGGGTAAAAGTTCCAGTCACATATATAACACTCTTTTGCAAAAGGCGCTGATGCATACATATGCATGATGGTGGCACCACTGGTGTGTCACAGCCGTGTGTATGTGGAACAAATTTATGAGACCGTCATCCTTTTGGCAGTCACTCCCATGGGAGCTGTCCATGCTGTTTTTTGTCAAAGAGAAAAGAGGACATGTGCATTCTGCAGCCATGAATATAGGAGGACACACACTAATGCAACACAGAGACACAGTTTGTCCACGATACATGCAGGCATATTTGTCTTATAGACACGTCATGGTCTGGACACCTGCAGAGTCCAGTTTTTGTTTTTTGTTTTGTTTTGTTTTGTTTTACACTAGGGTGAGCACGATAAGCCGTGGCTAGAGCGGGACTGCTGGTGTGGGTCTGGCCTGACTTATAGTTTTCCGACCAAAAGGGGAAAAGATCAAATAAAGATTCCATTTTCAATGTGGAGTGAAGGCTCATTCACTGCTGACTAAAAATATGTTTTATTTTAAGTTTCCTTATGGAGAGATGTTTAAAAGGTGTGCCTGTGGTGCAGAGATGCACAGAAGTGTGGCCACATGAAGTCTAAGTGCGAACAACACAGGTCCACTGACCAAACATCACTGAAATGACTGATGAATTTAATATTATAATTACTACTTGGACAATACAGTCTTCATTCAGTAGTATTTGTGGTTTTGCTGCTTTGGGATGAGCCATGTGCATAATGCATGAGCATCCGTGTAGCCTGCTCCATGTGTGTGTGTGTGTGTGTATGTATGCGTGTGTGTGTGTGTGTGTGTGTGTGTGTGTGTGTGTGTGTGTGTGTGTGTACAAATAATATTTCGAAAATTCAGATTTTCTGCACTGAATAACTGTCCACATTTAAGCAGTGATACCTTTTACATGGGCAAATGCATTTTGGCACCACCTGCCCAGATCTGTCAAGTGCCCTTGCCCCATCCACCCCAACCCTCATTTTACCCCCTCCCACCCCTCCAAATGACCGCTTTCAATAATAAGCCGAACTACTGTCTGGAATTTGAATCACTGTCCAGATACTGAATAACTGTCCACACTTAAGCAGCAATAGCTTTTACATGGGCAAGTGCAGTTATTCAGTATCTGGACCATGATTCAAATTCCAGACAGTAGTTCATCATATCATTAAATACAGTGAAACTGAGGGGTGGGAGTGGGTGAAATGGAGGTTGGGGTGGATGGGGCAAAGGCACTTGACATATCTGGGCAGGTGGCGCAATGCACTTGCCCATGTAAAAGCTATTACTGCTTAAGTGTGGACAGTTATTCAGTATCTGGACAGCGATTCAATTTCCAGACAGTAGTTCACCATATCATTAAATACAGTGAAACTGAGGGGTTGGGTGTGTGTGTGTGTGTGTGTGTGTGTGTGTGTGTGTGTGTGTGTGTGTGTGTGTGTGTGTGTGTGTGTGTGTGTGTGTGTGTGTGTTGGGGGCATGGGGAAAGGGCACTTGACAGATCTGGGCAGGTGGCGCCAAATTGCACTTGCCCATGTACTTGCCTATTTCCACTTAGTTTGGGGAGTCCACCCCTTATAGTTCTGCTGGACAAACTTTAGTCCATTAACTATTATATTTATAAGACATCAGCATTACAAAAACAAATGTTGGGCAATTGTTTTGATTAAAATATTTGGCATTTGGCTTATGTCTAAAACAGGTTAACCCGGGCAGCGCCGAATACCCCAGCTAGTGTATATATGTGTGTGTATATATATATATATATATATATATATATATAAAAGAGGAAAATAAGTATTTGAACACCCTGCGGCTTTGCAAGTTCTCCCACTTAGAAATCAAGGAGGGGTCTGAAATTTTCATCTTAGGTGCATGTCCACTGTGAGAGACATAATCTAAAAAAAAAAAAAAAAAAAAAATCCGGAAATCACAATGTATGATTTTTTAATCATTTATTTATATGTTACTGCTGCAAGTAAGTATTTGAACACATACCAACCAGCAAGAATTCTGGCTCACACAGACCTGTTAATTTTTCTTTAAGAAGCCCTCTTATTCTGCACTCTTTACCTGTATTAATTGCACCTGTTTGAACTTGTTACCTGTATAAAAGACACCTGTTCACACACTCAATCAATCACACTCCAACCTGTCCACCATAGCCAAGACCAAAGAGCTGTCTAAGGACACCAGGGACAAAACTGTAGATCTGCACAAGGCTGGGACAACAGGACAACAGGCAAGCAGCTTGGTAGAAGACAACAACTGTTATGATTATTTATTAGAAAGTGGAAGAAACACAAGATGACTGTCAATCTCCCTTGGTCTGGGATTCCATGCAAAATCTCACTTTGTGGGGTAAGGATGATTCTGAGAAAGCTCAGAACTACACAGGAGGACCTGGTCAATGACCTGAAGAGAGCTGGGACCACAGTCACAAAGATTACATTAATAACACATGATGGATGCTGTCATGGTTTAAAATCCTGCAGGGCAGCAAGGTCCCCCTGCTCAAGCCAGCACATGTCCAGGCCCATTTGAAGTTCACCACTGACCATCTGGATTATCCAGAGGAAGAATGGGAGAAGGTCATGTGGTCAGATGAGACCAGAATAGAGCTTTTTGGAATCAACTCCACTTACCATGTTTAGAGGATGAGAACAACCCCAAGAAAACCATCCCAACCGTGAAGCATGGGGGTGGAAACATCATACTCTGAGGGTGCTCTTCTGCAAAGGGGACAGGACGACTGCACCATATTGAAGGGAGGATGGATGGGGTCATGTATTGCGAGACTTTGGCAAACAACCTCCTTCCCTCAGTAAGAGCACTGAAGATGGGTCATGGCTGGGTCTTCCAGCATGACAATGACCCCAAACACACAGCCAGGGCAACTAAGGAGGGGCTCTGCAAGAAGAATTTCAAGGTCCTGGAGTGGCCTGGCCAGTCTCCAGACCTGAACTCAATAGAAAATCTTTTGAAGGAGCTGAAACTCCAAACTTGAAAGATCTAGAGAAGATCTGTATGGAGGAGTGGACCAAAATCCCTGCTGCAGTGTGTGCAAACCTGGTGAAAAACTACAGGAAACGTTTGACCTCTGTAATTGCAAACAAAGGCTACTGTACCAAATATTAACATTGATTTTCACAGGTGTTCAAATACTTATTTGCAGCAGTAACATACAAATAAATTATTAAAGAATCATATATTGTGATTTCCGGATTTTTTTTTTAGATTATGTCTCTCACAGTGGACATGCACCTAAGATGAAAATTTCAGACCCCTCCATGATTTCTAAGTGGGAGAACTTGCAAAATCGCAGGGTGTTCAAATACTTATTTTCCTCACTGTATATATATACCAAGAAGGAGAAATGTCATTTCAATAAAACTTGGCGTGCATTAAGTTCAACTCTTCTGATGACTAACTGTTATTTTCTTCCAGGTTGTGAGGTAGTTTGTGGTTCATAGCCAAGTTTGAAAGTTCGTGGTAGAGGGAAACGGCAAAAATGGATAAAATCTGGCATCGCGGTGTGATTAAGTACCTGCATAAGAAGGGGTTAAAGCCCAAGGACATTCATGCGGATATGGTTGCTACATTAGGGGATGAAGCTCCCTCCATATCTACAGTGCAGAAGTGGGCAGCTGAATTTAAGTGGGGCAGAGAGAGCCTTGCAACAGCCACAACCCAGAAAAACATTAACCTTGTTCATGAAATGGTGATGGATGACAGACGATCAATGATTAATCAACTAGCAGATGCTGTGGGAATATCCCGTGAGAGAATTGAACACATTCTGCATGAAGAACTTGGACTGTCAAAGGTGTCAGCTCGGTGGGTGCCACATCTTCTGACGCCTGATCAGAAATGCACCAGGCTAGTCATGTCAAAGGCAAACTTGGTGCAATTTGAAGAGGATCCAGCCAATTACATGGAACGTTTTCTTACCCAAGATGAGTGTTGGGTTCACCACTTTGAACCAGAGACAAAAAAACAATCAATGCAGTAGAAACACCCAAGGTCACCACCTCCAAAGAAGGCCAAGGTCATTTCGTCTGCGGGGAAGGACATGGTTTCAGTTTTCTGGGATGCCAAGGGCATTGTGTTCGTGGACTATCTTGAAAAGGGACAAACCATAAATGGACAGTACTATTCTAACCTACTGAGACAGTTATGCGAGGCTATCAAAAAGAAGCGACCAGGAAAGCTGACGAAAGGGGTGCTGTTCCATCAAGACAATGCCCCAGCTCACAAGTCAACAGTGGCCATGGCCACTATCCACGAGTGTGGATTCGAACTGGTAGATCACCCACCATACTCCCCTAATTTGGCACCCTCGGACTTTCATTTGTTCCCAAACCTGAAAAAAACTCAGCTGGGCAGCACTATCGGAGCAATGATGAGGTGATGGCTGCTGTTGAGGACTATTTTGACTCTCAAGATGAAAGCTTCTATGCCAAAGGAATCGAAGCACTCAAGCACCGCTGGAAGAAGTGTGTGGAGTTACGGGGAGACTATGTACTATTAGACAACTGCATCATAGTCAGCCTTAGAACTTTTCAGCCTACCCTCGTATATATACATATCCTGGCATTGAGGCACATAAAAAGATGCACCTGATAAAAACGCTCTACATCTTTGGCTCATCTATGTTGTTGTGCACCAAACAGTCCACAGCTCTCAATACACATTAAAAAAGGAATAGTCCAAACATGTCTGTTTTTGTATGCAAGATGCTCTTCACAAGTACTGCTTTCCAAATTTCAGCACCAAAGCTGTTCATCTCTTTCTTTTCACACCCTGCTCCTCACAATTAGGGCTTTTTTTTTCTCTGCAGCCTCATGGTGCCAGCTTCCAAAATGCACACCTGTCTGTGGCACAGAGATAGTCCCACTGTGGCACACTAAAATAAACCAGTTGCCATATTCTAGAGCTGCAGGAGGCGCCGCACGTATTTTGAACTTGTTCAGGATACGCTCTATGACTCATTTCCAACCTGCCACACACTGCAGACACCCCTTTTCTGAGACAGCTGGGTGAACATGGCACCCACACCGGGGTGTGCCCTACCACAGGTTTATGACAAAATGTTGCAGGTGTGATTGGGCCTTTAGTTCTAGTAACTTTAAGTCAGCAAACAATTTTTAAATAAAGTTTCATGGTCAAAAATGTTTGTTCCACCTAAAAATCATGCATTATTTACGTACATCTTGAATATCATCTGATCTTTGCATGCCAAAACGTCAAACCAATGTTGTAGAATAAACCAGCTTTCTGCTACAACATATTATAGTTTTAGCTTTTTTGAGAGAGAGAAAAAAAGCCAACGCTCAGTTTATAAAAGTTATCAGTTAGCCGCAGCTTTAGCTAAAAGCTTCAGAGGTTTATCAGTTTAGTGTTATCACAGTTAACTTTTCATTTAGCAGATTAATGGTTACCAAAGTTAACTTTTAGGATATCACAGTCTCCAAGTAACCGTTTGTTTGAAGCAAAGTTATCCCAAACATAGGTAAGGATCCTCCAAAGAAACCTAGTTAAAAAGACATCCAGTTATCACCTTAGGTCACTAGTTAGCATCAAAGTCTCTCAAACATAAGTTAAAACAGGAAACAGCAGAAGTATGACGACTTGGACTTTTTTCTCAGGCAAATATATTGGTGTCACCAAACACCTCTGTCCAGGGACCTCGCAACTCCATAAGACATTCCCTGGCATTTCTTAATCTCAAAATGTGAGGATCCAGAGACATGAATTATCACTGGAAAGGTAAGCTGCATATTTCAACGTGTGCAGATACACCTCTGACGTCTGAGTCCAAGACGTCAATGAAAGCCTGGTTCTTCGTGTCAGACCAGAACAAATGCAAACCCAGAAACTGAGACAAAGGAAGGTCTGAAAAGCAGAATCCTGTTGGTAATGAGACACCAATTACAAGCAACTCTCACTAACAAAGACACTGCACCATCTTTGGCTCCATCATTCATCCTGCAAGATGACTAACGCCAGCTGAATCCTCCACCAAATGGACCCCATATAGAGTGTTAGAAGGTAAAATAAGGGCTGAATGTTGGTTCTGTATTCAAACAATGAAAGCACCACCTACACTAACAGCAAATAGATAACAATTAGCAGATAAACAACACAAGATGGTAGCCAAGAAACACTTCCACCACAAGAGTCTGATCCTATTCATGTTTTCGCCAACCTGCTGAGCAGTTCAACGAAGCAAACCAAGGCCGCAGGGTCCCATTAATGGACAGTAACCATTACTGACAAACACACCATCGCAGTACACAAAAGTCTCTTTCTCGTGGAGAACTATTGTGGCAGAATTGTGATATTGTGATTTTGATTCTGATTCTGACTTTGTCTTCTCACTGGTAGATTTACGCACTAAAAATGTATCCATTTTGCTCCTGACATGTTAGCTAGGAATGTTTTGATTTTCCTTTGTTCCCTTTCTTCTTTTGTTGGTTAACAGTGTTTACAGTTAAAAGGAATGCATTTATATAGTGCTTTTCCATCTACATCAGACACTCAAAGCGCTTTACAATTATGCCTCACATTCACCCCGATGTCAGGGTGCTGCAATACAAGGCGCTCACTACACACCGGGAGCAATAGGGGATTAAAGGCCTTGCCCAAGGGCCCTTAGTGATTTTCCAGTCTGTAGAACAGTCTGTACCTTAGGGATTTGAACCCATGATCTTCTGGACTCAAGCCCAACACCTTAACCACTAGACCATCACCTCCCCTTTTTTGCACAAAGAAAACCACTGAGTTAGATAATGTATCTGTAAAATTCTGTTTATCATAGATGTAACATAATCGTTCAGATGCCCTGCACACAATGAAATGCATTGACACGCAGAGTTTTTGAATAGGCTGTGCAACGTTCATGACTAGTTCATGAAATTAATGCATGCCACAATTTTTGAACATTTAAGAATTTTCTTTGCCCACTGGCACACAGCTGCACACAGTTTATAACAGTTATGATGAGTTTATTCATTGGCACGCAAGTTTGCCTGCCAGTGTGGGAATCAAATCTGTGCAAGTGTCAAGGTGCCTTGAGACTTCATGTGCACTAGATGCACATACAACAAGACAGCAACTGTCAACTACCTTTTATGAAGTGTTAAAACACTTTTTTTTTTCTCATTTTGATACAGTGAGAAATAAGCGGTATTGCAGGGCAGACTACCACTCAACCAAAGGTGTCTACTAACACCTTACAATTCAGTTATCAAGATACCGGTAAGGTTATTCATTTTGGACTTTAACTAAAAGTCAGTACGGTTCTTGAGGTTGACCGACCTAACAAACATACCAAGTTTAGTAACAATCAACCATGTCCAGCAGAAATTATCACACACCCATAACCAACCTTCTACAGTGCTATATTAGCAAAAACATACCAGCACTGTAAATTAAACCTGGCTGGTAAAATGGTCAAAACATTTGGCAGTAAATGTGCAGAAAATGAGGGATGGCTGGATCTCCAGCAGCTTTGGAGGTCTTGGAAGCAAAAGGGTAGAGCAAAAACATCGGATTCGCTCACGCATTCTGAGCAACTTTACAGTAAACCTGCAGTAACTGTAGGCAATTAAACCTAAAACCCTTCAAGTTGAGGTGGAGATACAAGTGAATTTTTCATCTGATGATTCCTAAATTTCACATATGACACACTGATGTGAAAGTCTTTTTGCAGGGATTAATGAATACTGCTCAGCTAAATGGTGCCAGTCATACATTCATCAGCATAAAAGTATATGGACACCATCGCTTTGTCATCAGACGACAGCTCCAGCAGGCTGCACTCTTTGGCACTTTGGAAATGTCCTTGTAAATGTCAGGGTTTTAAAGCGATGACAGCCAATCAATGCCTGCTGGGAGTCGCTCCCCTTCATTTTCTTTATGTCTGTAACTCAGCATGCGGCAATTCACACAAAGTAGGATGTTTTTCTTTTTTATTATTATTAAACCTTAGGTCAGCAAACTGTCACATCTTAAGGTGGATCATATGGGCTTCATGTGACTATGTATGTGAGGAAAATCATAAAAATGTGAAGGGGAAAAAAATTCTGCACTACCGAGGAGCATTTTTTATTATTATTATTATTATTATTATTATTATTATTATTAATGACAACATAAACAGATGGGTTTAAAATCAGTTTTACAACAGATGGATGTATTTCTGGAACTTCAGCATGCATTGAGAGCAAATATTGAAGCACTGTGAAAAGATGAAGTGAAAAAACATTTTCACTGTCGGATTTGTGCACATGCACACATACAGTCCCCTCCCAGAGTAATGGAACAGTAAGGCCAATTAATTTTTTTGCTATCTACTGAAAATATTTGGGTTTGAGATCAAACGAGGAATTTGAGAAGATAATTTATAATGCTGGCTTTTATTTGCAGGAATTTACATCTAGATGTCTTAAACCACATTGAATGTAGCACCTTTTAGGTCAGAGTACCGAATTTTGGGGTGAGCATCATTAGTGGTACGTGTGAGTGACAGGTGTATGTACTGATCCAGATGTGTCATATCAGATTAACCAAACACCACCAAGGTAGTTTGTTAGCAGGATATCTCAAAAGGGCATGAGTGGATTTCGATTAAATATGGTGGGAGTTTAGATCTTGGCTCGGAAGTATTGATCAAATTTTGTTTTCTACGATTGGATCTTTCCTTCATCAATGTTTGAGTTTGTTTCCTTTAATTCTGATCCTGACCTTTTATCCTGATTGGTGTACTAAATCAGCAATCCTGTTTAGCTCAAGAAGACAGACAGACAAATGGAAATTGAAAAACATGGCATCTTCAGGTGAGCAATCAGGATCAAAGCACGGGATCAGGAAGAAATGTCAGTCATCAAGATCATAGATCAGCATTAAAGATCAGGAACAAAAATGACCTACTGGGATTAAGGCTTGGTGATTGGAAAGAAATGAGTTATCATGATCAAAGATCAGCATCAAAGATCATCAATCACATAGTGATCAGGATTAAAGTGAGCAATCAGGATCAAAGCACAATATTGATATCGTATATCAATATTCGTGTAATGGACTCAATACACTACCGCTACCGCTACAATACCGCTATGGTATCACCAGCTGGTCTGGGAACCTTCCAGTCAAATTGAAAGCACAGATCCATGCCCTTATAAAGACTGCAGGTAAGATCATGGGCCACACTCCTCCCAGTTTTCAAGAACTCTCTGACAGAGCAACCATTACACAAGCAAAAAACATCTTAATGGACAGCTCACATGTTCTGCACTCACAGTATACCTAGTTAAACTCGGGAAAGAGATATTGTGTTCCTTTGTGCAAATGTAACCGGTACAACCACTCATTTGTTTCGTTGTCTATTAAGCTTGTTAATGAACAAGCTTAGTTATATCATAGGATAAATTTTGCACATTTTTCAGTTGAATGGCGAGTGGTAAATGGCTGTGTGGTTTTAGTAGTATACAGTGGGTTGATTACAGCAATTTTTAAGGTTATTTATGGTTATTTGTGTTATTTTATTGTTGGTGATATTTATTTTTGTGGCTTTTACTGTGTAAAGGCTGGTCCTGTTTTTACTGTCTGTGCAGGTGAGCCCCCTCATGCACCAAACTAAATTTCTCCGAAAGGAGACGACTAATAAAGAACTTTGAACTTTGAATATGAATGATAAGGATCAAAAATGACCAATTAGGATCAGTCCAGCCATTATAGTATGGTTGCCAGCTGGCCTGGGAATGCCATGGCATCCCACAGGAAGAGTTAGGGGACTTAACCGAGGATAGGGAAGAGTGGTCTGAGCCAGAGGTGGTTTCTTTAAGACTGCAAAGGAAGCTCAGCTTCCCCTAAAATGTAAAAAAATGAAATGGTCAAATATGTACGGTTTATCATTACAATGACTACAAATGCATTAGAACACATTCATCTTGAAGTCGAGTTCATTCAGAATCAGTTACTTATCACAAATCGATTAACTCTATTTTTTGAATTTCTCATAAATCTTTTGTCTCATACGGTCTGTGGTCAGTGCATTTTCCTGTAGAAGCCGAGTGTCCGTTCACTTCAATGGAACTGCCTGGAAAGGTTTTTTTCATTGCCACGAAACACGACAGTCATTGGATAAAGCCATGATTTTGTCCTGCCCCCAGACGCTGAGCATCTCTGGGAATGAATGGAGCTGTGGGCGGGCCTGGACGCTGGAGTTCTGCACAATGATTGGACGATCAGTCTAAAGGCTGAATCCTGTTTTGATTGACAGCTATAGGAATGTGAGAATTAGTTTGCATATTTTTGTGTATTTATGAGTTTTTAAACTTATGCCAAAGTGTTTTGAGTGTGCTATAAATTAGTCTGTTTTAAAGGCGCAGAGAAAAGCACACTGGATTAGACGTTATGTGAGAAGATCTTGGTGAGTTACTCTCTGCTTCGTTCTTCAGCGTTTAAAAGTCGTTGCACATTAATTAGCATCCCGGTTTGCAACACAACATCAAAGAATTCATAATTATAAGTCTATCCGGGCATATGTGGTAATAATTAGTGGTTGCTGATGTATTTTATTCATGAAAATTAGTGACGGAGAAACCGAAGCAATGGTTCAGTGTTTTGAAGCTTTGATACAATTACATATGGCGACATCTGCTGGCCAATCTTTAAAATAACATTTGCATTGAACAATGTCAGGAAACAGTCAGACTTTGTTATGTATGTTTAATAATAAAGGTTCTATGTGCTTCTTGAAACTTTTTATGATATTTTTTCTTTAAAAACATTAGTAATATTCTTGTAAAAGTAAGTCCCTTCGGCTGCTCGTTTGTTTTCACTCGTGGTCACCACAGCAGATCCAAGGTGGACCTGCAATGTTGATTCTGGCACAAGTTTTATGCCGGATGCCTATTCTTGACGCAACTCCACATTATATGGAGAACTGTGGCAGGGGTGGGGTTTGAACAAGGAACCTTCCACACTGACACCAAGCGCACTAACCACTCGTTAATTGTGCCATCATAAAATACTGTATGTAATAGAGATATAAATTGTTAAATGCTTGTGCAACTAGGGACTGTTATGACCATTTTACATATTTTAATTTGCATATAAATAAATTGGCAAAATTTATGATGTAAGCCGACAATGAGCTTCCCCTCTTTGACAGACCAGCAGCCACCACTGGTCTGAGCTGCTAGTCTACTGCCACAGTGACCCAGATAAACAGCAGAAAATAAATGAAGGAATGAATGACTCAAAGATCAGCAGATATGAGTAATTAGGAACAAAGATCAGGATCAAAGCAATAGATCAAAGGAAGAACCCTGTCACAATGAAAGAAATATATCAACAAAGACAACTTGGCAATGATCAAATAGCTCTGAATATTTACTCTGGCTAGAGCCATGATGACTGCAGGTGTTAAAAAGAATAAGTTAAAAGAATTAATCTTTGAGGTACCTGTACATATGTATGTATGTCTCATATTCACCCGTTTTTGTTCTCTCCAGTGGTTGCGGAGCTTGTCATCCAGCCGTCGAGCAGCAGACGCCCACTGTGCTGCGAGTCTCCGTATGCGTCGCTTCATGAAGCTCAGAGACTCTTTACCAGTGCCCACCTGCTCAAGGAGCCTCCCAATGTCCGAGTGGAAAACGGCCTGGAGGACAGGTACACAAAAACAAAACAAAAAACAATACTGGAAAGATTAGGCAGCTTCTGATGTGGCCTTTTCACAAATCTACCATCCTTTTTGTAGAATTTTTTACCGACCTTTTAGAGTAGGAAATATTAAGACCAGTTGATATTCAGGCAGAGTTGACTCCAAACTTAGGACAGGGTATTAATATAAAGAATAGGAAAATGTCAATTCAAGGCTCACGTTACATGAGTATGTTGTGTCCTTTCACGTTACTGCCACAGGCCGGCCTCTCAGACCAGGTCTGTGCATCACCAGCATCATGGGAAAGCTCTCATTTTACATTTCCAGTAATGACTGAAAAATTTGGAAACTGGCCTGTGGTGAGCACAGATCAGCCAGCCAGCTGGTAATCTGTGACACTAACTTTTTCGTTAGCGGATTAGGTCTTTAGTTAATTTTGAAAACCATCAGTGGATTAATTAGGTTTCACTACATTTAGTTCCACTCCATTTAAGTGAGCTAAAAGTTTCTTGAAATAAGTTTAACAGTCGAAAATGTAAACCCTAAAATTATGAATGCTTGTTCCTAATGGATCTTATACAATCTTATCCAACAAGAGTGCTCTGAGAGCACAATATTCCCCACCGGCAAAGACTGCTTTGGCTGCTACATACTGTTAACTTTTCAAGAATTTGTACCAAGTTTCCTGAAATTCTTCCTAAAAATGTGTGAGCAGTGGATTTTGGAATGCAGGCACCAGCTCATGAAACTGGTGGTGTATAGATTTGTTAATCAAGGCCCATAACTCTGATAAAATGGGCCCAACTCAAATGAAATAATATGTGTATTACCAACAAGGTTGGGTAGGATTACTTTGAAAGAATACATGTGGATTACATGTATGTATGTACATACATTTGGATTACTTGTAATCTGATTATTTATGGATTACATTTCAAAGTAATCCTACCCAACCTTGATTACCAACTATAACAAGGACTTGTACCAAGTTTCATGAAATTCCTTCTAAAAGTGTGAGAGGAGTTGATTTCAGAACCCTTATACCCTTTTCGGGATGGACAGACAGAAATAGGCCTGACATAATCCCCCTTCGGGCTTTCGTCCAGTGGAGGATAAAAACTGACACATGGCATGAAGGCACCAAGCATCACCTTGAGGAGATGGAGCAGCAGAAGTCAAGTCAGAATAAATGCATTCATTACATTATAAAAATTATTTTCCATGTGTATTTTTAGTTCTTAATATTTCTTATTCATGGAATACATCCTATACTGTCATTAAAATGTATGTTGAGTGTAAAGTACTGTTTCATTTCATTGGTCACTTAATTATTTATTTACTTACTTTTTGATCATCATCTGATCTTGGCATGTTTAGCATGCCAAGATCAGGGAGATGTTTACACTACAATCTATGAAAATTCCATCACCAAGTCACCAGACATTATTAGTTGTGATGAACCGTAGGTCACGTTGCCCCTTGGATTTTAATCGAAATTTCTATGTGGATTATTTCTTTGTTGTATTTCATTCACCTGATATTTATTGTTTGTTTGCTTTATTGTTAATATGGTCAAAGCAGTTGCTCACCCCTCTGAGTCTGGTCTGCTGAAGGTTTTTTCCTTGCCACTGTTGCCTACATGCTTGTCAGGGGGATTGGTAAGGTTTGACCTTACCTTTGCCTTGGGGCAACTTATGTTGTAATTGGCACTATATAAATAAATTGAATTGAAATATTTAGCAGTTTATCCATTTAGTGTAATTACAGTTAACCTTTTGTTTAGTAGATTAGCGGTCAACGAAACTAACATTTAGGTTACTTATGCTCACCCCAGTAAACAGCACATACAGATGAAAATGGCTGCACCAACTGTCACACCATAAAAGATTCTCCCAAAGGCAAAATCAATACGCAGACATATACTGTACATTCACAATGCAAGTGAATTATTGCTCTAAAGTGCGATTTAGGAAGAGAAGCCCTGGGATTATAGTGTCAGTGAACAGAGCCTTGCAATTAGAGGAGAATCTACAGCTACTTGATTGATTCACATTGGAGTCCATTCATCGTCAGCTGTATTCTGGGGAGGGCAAAAACATGGGCTATAACAGAGGTGAAGTGAGGAAAATGTATTGTAATCACAGTACATTAATTTATTGATGCTGCAGTAGAAAGTACCAATAAAGGCCCCTACGGGACAGACTACAGTAGCTCGTACAGATTCTACAAGGAGAATTTAACAACCAATAAAAGTAATTCATTCGGGATGATTAGATGATGAATGTTCTGCTCTACTCTTCAGAGTTAATTAAAAACTGTCTGGAGCTTTAGTGTGTCATGCATTCAGAGATGCTTGAGATCTGACATTATACAACCCCTGTATTGGCAAAACTTAAGCATTGCATTGGTCACTCTGGTTGTCTTAAAGGTATATGGCCACTGAGCTTTACAAGATTCAAGGCATAAAAATAATTTGCTTTGACACCACTATAATTTATTTATTAGCCTTTAAGTAGGGGATTCATAATATTACATTACCAATAGAATGAAATTTGCATTGTCTAGAAAAAAAATAATAAAAAAGTTCCTCTGAAAGGTAAATTTTCAAAAGAACAGATGGCCTGGAACTACTGATGGCAGCGAAAATTGAGACCGACAGCGATGTCACAGATCACATCGGAGGATTCCCAGACTTGTGGAAAGCATTATGGGAAGAACGTTGTGGTAGCCAATCAGAGTAGAGAGGTACAATGATGTATGCTGGCTCATCTCACTCTGGCTCCTCCTCCGACACTGCGGAAAACGGCCCAAAACCACGGCGTGTATGTGTTTGTCTAAGATGTTTCTCATATATTATGTAAAAGCTAGCAATAAATAAACACTTCTACGACTAAAAAAAAAACAAAAAAAAATGTTTTTCTGACCTGATAGCACCTCTGGGGTGATTTACAAGACAATTCACAGATGTCAGCATCACATCAAGATAACTTGTGGTCGTTTCAAAAGCTCATGCATGTGCGTGCGCACACACACATACACACATACAAATATGTTCTCTTGATTAAAATGAGGTGTAATTTTCCAAGACGCCTCGAAAATAAACCCGTCATTATAATCCTTGGATTTCAGGAGAAACTAAATTTTATCATTTTAGTGAAATGTGGTTGGCCCTCTAGCTTTAATTTTTGTGACAAATTATTTACAAGATACAGGTTTCTGCAGGTTTCAGTGAAATACATAGGCAAAAACTAAAAAATTACCATGGAAATGAACAAAAAGTACATTTTGCCCATTACTCAATGTCTATTAAGGATATAGTATGGGAGGTAGGATCACTCTCTTTGCACCCCCCCCCCCCCCCCCCAAAAAAAAAAAAACCTTACATCAAACTTTTTTTTTCAGTTCTGAGAAGATCCAAGAAGACAATCAGGATCTTCCTGAAAATAAAAACTGAGCTCTGGCCAGACATTGAAGATAGTTTCCAAAATGGCCACAAAACAGCCCCCCCATTAAAGTGACATATGAACGATTTAACTGTCAAAAGTACTTCATGAAAACAAAGTTTGGGTTACAAATACATTTGTGACTAAATAATTTCATTCATAAGTTTTAAATTCAAAATTGTCAGTATTCTGGATTTTGTTATGTATTGATGTGATTTTGTCTGTTACTTTTCTGCTTGGGTTTGGTATTACTGCTTTCTCTTGTCTGTCACTTGGATGCTTGGTGGTGGATGGTACTCTTTTTTTCCACACCTTGTTCTGGATCTTTCCTGCACACCTGTTTCCTATTACCTGCTCATCATACCCTGTATTTAAGCCCCTTGTTTCTCTCACTTCCCCACCAGATCATTGTTTCATAGCCCTGATTGTTGTGTTTTGTTCAACCTGTTACCTTGCTGTGTTTTTGGACTGCCTGCCTGTTTTTTTTTTGGACCACACGTTAGCCTAATGTTTCTGCTACTGTTACTGTTTTTGGACTGCCTTTCTGTGTACTGAACCATTGTTCCAGTAAAACCCTCTGACCGAATCCCGTCTGTGTCTAAGCTTAGCATTTATGTTTAAATGAAGTATCTCAATTGTTATTACTCAGCAACATCAGGTTTTGATTTGAACTATTTAAATAGTTTACCTGCAAATGACCTCATTGAAAAGAGTTTAACAAAGAATCTGAGCTAAATGTTGAACCCTAAGGGCCCCTTCACACATAGTGCAAATTTGGAGGATTTGCGCAACCACATCAAGCAGCTGCTGTAAAAAGCTGCTATGTTTACGCATGCACAAAACCGTCACAGCATGTATTTTTCTTCATTTTTATTTATTTTTGTTTCACACCAGCTGCACGATGTGTAACCACATCGTGCAGCTGGTGGCACGGTGCAATGCACCGGCACTGTGCACGCCTGCCCGTCAACGTGATGTTTCGTGGTTCGCTCATACAAGCTGCTCCGACAGGTGTTGCCCTGAGTTGTACATATTTGCACTATGTGTGATGGGGCCCTAACGGTCACACAATGCAGACAGAAAATGGTTTTGTGAGTTGGGAATATAACCTCAGTACAAATACAGTAAGCCAAACACTTTGTAAATCTTCTATCCTCCTTGTTTTTGACTCCGATTTTTCTATTTTGACACGCAGTTTGCCAATCAGCTGACCAACAAACCTGTTTTTGGGAGTTTTACCTGCAGCCTGCCTGCCTTTCCCATTTGTGTTGTGCTACTTTACATCACTAAAGTGACTGAACTCGTACGTCAGTGTTTGTGTGCCACTACTGTGACTTTCAGGCACCACGTCAAACTCACAAATCTGAAGCAGTGTGTCTAGAACACAGTGATGTTCTGCTCCTTTTCTTTTTATCTCCTGTAGACAATTCCACATTTGTACCAATTCTTGCTGCGGCCGAGTGCTAATCCTCTCTAGCGTGTGCCTCCTCAGATATAGCTGTAATCATCAGCAGTTTCATTTCACCTAACAGCAAGACTTTCAACTGGGGAAGTCTAGTATTTTCTTCCCAGAACCTCTCTGTAAGATGAATACGTCAAAATCAAACACCAAAAGTAACTCCTTCACGGTCTGAGAAAGGAAATAATGTTTACCCTTCCATCGCACTGCCTGTGTACTTTTCCCCAGTGTCCCCTGCTGTGAAATGAAATTGAAATGTATGGAAGGCTTACTTGTCTCTTTGGTGGAGGCTTAAGGGTAGGCGTAGCAGTCTGGTTCCTCCAGGCCAGTGGGGGGCAGAACCACTCCACCTCGCTCAGGTAGATGAGGAAGGAGCAATCAGAACCATCCACACCATAAAAGGCATAGCAAGGGTCAGAGGTCCAACGAGCACGCATCCACTGGAAGGAAAAGATCAGAGAACCAACCTTTTTCACAAACGAGTTCACTTAAGAGAACAAATAAACGGAACAAGAATCAGGTATCCTCTTACTTTTACTGGAGGGATGTTTGAATGTTCTGATTTGTGTGAGGCTGACACAGAGCCTCCAGCACCAGTCTAAACACTTTCACCTCATTTCCATCTTTATTTAGATGCCATGTGGTGAGTTACTCTGCGATAATTATATGTACATAAGCTGTTTGCCTAATTAATAAGGTCTCATTTTGTTAAGCACTGGCTTCAAACAGAAATGAACCCAGAGCAACAGACTCCAAACAGATAAAAGTTCAAAAAGGGGTTTATTGCAAAAGTATGGGGTTACACACAGTGAGCAGAGAAGGACAAACACTAGGCTAAGCAGGACAGGCAGGGCTAGGTCAGCCACGCCCAGTCCACAGACACCGAACAAGAGAGACTGGGAACACAGAAGGGGAGACAGGACAGAACCTAACAGTATCCCCTCCCTAACAGAACAGGAGCCTCCCGATGACCCCTAGGGTATACCCAGGTGGTTGTGATGAAAGGCCCTCACTAAACCTGGGTTGAAAATAAAGGAGCGCTCCTGAGGACCATACCCCTCCCAATCCGTAAGGTACTGAAGACCCTGACAGCAGCCAGGTGAGGAACAGAGAACACATGATGACCTTCAATGACTCAGGGCAGGTGAAGGGGGCCTGGACAGTGAAAAAAGAGGGCTAGAAGAGGCTGGTTTGTGCTGGGAGACATGGAACGTGGCGTGAATCTTCAAATCGGCAGGGAGTTTCAGAGTAACAACGGTAGGATTAATGACCCTAACAATGGAAAATGGGCCAATGTAACATGGAGAGAGTTTGTGGGATTCAGTGAGCAGTAGAATATTCCTGGTAGGTAACCAAAATGATTGACCTGGTTGGTACGGAGGGGATGGGTTCTTGTATTTGTTAGACGATTGTTTCGTTGTCTCCCGGGTGGAAGCTCGTAGCCCAGGAAAGCCTCAAAGGGGCAGAGCTAGGGAGGTTGTTGTGGACATACTCAACCCAGAGAAGAAGCGCGCTCCTGGAGGTGGGGTCCGATTTGGCCATGCAGCTAAGCATGGTTTTCCAAACTCTGGGTGGTGCTCTCTGTCTGATCATTTGTTTGGGCATGAAAACCAGATGACGCACTCACAGTAACTCCTATTGCCTTGCAGAATGTCTTCCGCCCTTGGGAAATGAACTGTGGCGCCTGGTTAGAAACACTGTCATTAGGAATGTCATGAATGCAGATTACATGATCTGTCAAAAGATCAGCAGTCTCAAAAGCTGAGGGCAACTGTGTATCAACCACAGTTTTACCATTGGTGCAGGAAGCCCAGTGATGAAGTCCAAGGCAATACGTGACCAAGGTCTTCCTGGAGTGGAGTGGACCTGCTGAAGCCTGATGGGAGGCCTTACTCCGGGCACAGGTGATGCACGCTGTGATGTACTCCTAGGTGTCACTGCTTATAGACGTTGCCACCAAAAATGCTTCCAGAGCAAGGTCATGGTGCAGTTAGTGCCAGGATGACATGCAAACCTGGAGACATGGGCCCATTGCAAAACTCAGGAGCCGACTAAGTCATGCACGAATAAATGGTTTGCCGGGCCATTACTTGGAACAGGTTGTTGCTGCTGAGCATCTCGGACCATCTTCTCTATCCCCCAACTGAGCTGGGCAACAATGCACTCAGTCAGAAGGATAGTCTCAGGAGTCAAACCAGACCCTTCAGATGAATACTGGCAAGAGAGGGAATCAGGTTTAGTATTGAAGGAACTAGAAAGGTAAGTCAGAGTGAAATTAAAAGCGGCTAAAGAACAGTGCCCATCTGGTTTGTCAGAAGTTCAGTCTTTTGGCCGTTTGGATGTATGACAGATTTTTGTGATCAGTCCAAACCGCAAATGGTTGATGGTTTGCTTGCTCCAACCAGTGCCTCCACTCCTTCAGGGCCATCTTTACTGCCAGCAATTCCCGGTTTCCAACATCATAATTGCGGTCGGTGGGAGACAGGTGACAGGAGAAGAAAGTGCAAGGGTGTAGGTGATTATCAGTACCAACATATGGTGATAATACAGCGTGACCCCAGAGTCAGAATTATTGACTTCCACGATGGAGTGTTTGCTGTGGTCAGGCTGAATGAGAACTGGTGTTGAAGTAAACAACTGTTTAAACTTGTTAAAGGCCTTATCTGCCTCAGGAGACCAACAGAGCACATTAACAGAAGTGAGTCTGGTGATAGGTGAGGAAATCTTACTGTAGTCCCGCATAAAGCGCCTATAGAAATGGACAAACCCCAGGAACCACTGCAGTTCCTTCTGGGTCTTGGGAATGGGCCACACCTCCACAGCTTTGATCTTTTAACACGAACATGGTCTAACATGAACTTCCCACTCTGAATAATGTAACCCAGGAAAGATACAGCGTCAAAATGAACATCGTATTGAGAGATTGAAAAACTGTGGGGGCATTGGTGAGTCCGAAGGGCATTCAACCAACAACTTGCATTCAACAACATGTCCAAGGGGCATGTTGAAGGTGCTCTTCCATTCATCTCCTTCCTTCATCCGCATGATGTGACAGGTATTGCGCACACCTAGCTTGGAGAAGATCTTGGTTCCCACCAGTGGCTCGAAGGCTGAATTGATTAAGGAGACTGGATACTTATTCTTAATGATAATGTTATTGAGGCCTCGAAAGTCAATACAGGGTCAGAGAGTCTTATCCTTTTATCAACAAAAATGAAACCGTCCCCTAGTGGTGAGGATGATGGCAGAATTATTCCTGCTGCCAGGGACTCAGAGATGTATTTTTCCATCGTTTCTCGTTTGGCTGAGACAGCTTATTTAAATGGGAAGTTGGACCCCAGGTACCAGATCAATAGCACAATCATTGAGACGATGAGATGGCAAGGACAGAGCTTGAGCTTTACTGAGTGCCTCACCGAGATCATGGTAGGCAGGTGGAACCTTGGATAGATCAGGTGGGCTGGGTTGATAGTTGGAAGATGACAAGGCATGATAGGAGGGAGGCAAGGCAGAACTTAAGCATAGAGAATGACAGAGTGTTGTCCATCCACTAATTTTACCCAAGGTCCAGTCTATGTGAGGATTGTGCAGGTTGAGCCAGGGGTATCCCAAAACAAGAGGAGTCTGAGGTGCAGAGATAATGTGGAACATTACTGATTCTTGATGATTACCAGACATTGCCAGAGTTATGGGTGAGGTCTTGTGAGTTACCTGAGTGAAGGCCCTCCCAGCCAAAGCAATTGCAAAAATGGGTCTTTCCGGAGACTCCAGGCAGCAGCCCAAATGTTCAGACAATGAAGTGAAAGTCGGGAGGCTCATCACAAGCTGTTAATTCATACTTTGTTTACTCACTCTCTTGATGAAAACTCCCTGTAGCGCTGCATTATTCCACTGTGCATCAGCTGCTACAGTCCAAAACTCCACTGAGTAGATGGTGGACTCCCCCCTTTAAAACTGAGCAGCCAACTGAAAGCATTACCCTTGTGACTTGGGTGATCAAAAACCGCTTTGAAGTGATTCTCAAGATCTGAATAGGTCAGGGTACATACTACAGATTAACATTAGTACTGACCGGCTCAGACAGGACAAACTCTTTACCTCTTAATAACGACAACACAGAATGAATCTTAGCAGAATCTGAAGAAATAGAATTGGGACGTTGAACAAATATTAGGCCACACTGCAGCAAAAATCCACGACACAAATTCAAATCCCAAATAAAAGGCGCTGGATCACTTGCATGACATTCTGTAGCAGGGGTTGAAGCCACAGACTGAGCAGATATGGCAAGAGTTGAAATTTGAGGACCTGGGTGACCATGTTTTGGCTGTTTTCTAAAAGGGCTCTCAAAAATTGTTCATGTTGACCCAGCAGAGCTCCATGGCTGGAGAGAGGTCTTTGGGCTGAGTCTGTGAGGTCCATTGTGTGTCCAGTTTGTTAAACACAAGGCTTCAAACAGAAATAAACCCACAACAACAGACTCCAAACAGATAAAATGGCTAGGATTAATGAAAAAACATTAAAATACAGGGGTTAAAAAAGAGCAACAAAAACACAGAAACCAAGCTACAAAAGTTCATATTGGCCAAGGAGTTACCACGGCAGTTACAACAATGAACTGGTGATGAGTGGAGAGTGAGACCAGGTTTAAATACTACATCATGAGGTTGAGGCAATCAGTGTGTGACAGCAAGCAGGTGAGCTGATTAGGTGGAGGCAGAGTGGAAACCAGATCAACCATGCCCAGCTAAGCTATGCCCAGCTCAGCCCAGCCCAGCACACAGACCTGCACACAGACACTGAACAAGAGAGACTGGCACCACAGAGGGGGAGACAGGGCGGAACCTAACACATTTGTGTTAAGATGCTCAGCCAAAACATTGCGAATAAGCATCTCTGTCATGAATAACTTAATCGTTGGTCATGCAGGAGGATGGGAACATACCAGCAAAACAGCTTGACAGGTTCATGAAAGCAGGTAAAATTATGAAAATTTTAGAGCGCTAACCATGCCGCTTTTATATTTTAAGTGGTTTGGGTCAACATTGTTTTTTTTTGTTTTGTTTTGGGGGGTTTTTGTTCTTTGTTGCAGTTTTCCAAGTTGAGGAAAGAAACAACATCAAGAAAGGTTGATTTTGTATTGGATCGACTGTGGACCACCCGAAGATACAGTATAATTCATCTCCTTCCCACACAGCGCCCACTCTGCAGCCAGAGAGAGCCGTCAGTATCCATCTCATGCTCCAGGGTCCAAAGAATGTTGTTTTTAATAACAACAACAATAAAACTTTTAAAGTTTGCAAAAGGTTGTGAGTTCATGGTGATGCAAGGGGCCTGTGCACACCACAAACTATCTTAGATCACATTCTTGACAGCACACACCACATCAGAATATTCAGCAAATCTCAATTTTAATTTTAATCATCTAAAAACAACACTAATAATTAGAATGATGCAGCACGGTGCCTTAGTGGTTAGTACTGTTGCCTCCCAGCAAGAAGGTCATGGGATCGCTTGCCACCTGGGGCCTATCTGTGTGGAGTTTGTATGTTCTCCACGTCTGTGTGGGTTCTCTCCGTGTGCTCCAGCTTCCTCCCACATCTAAAGACATGCAGGTTAGGTGAAGTGGAAACTCTAAATTGACCATAGGTGTGTGTGCTATATGTGTCTGCGGCAGACTGGTGTCCTGTCCAGGGTGGACCCCTCACCTCACGTCCTATGATTTCTGATATCAGCTCCAGGGCACCCGTGACCCTTAATTGGAGTAAGCGGGTATAGAAAGTGGATAAATGGATAGTAATAATAAATAGCATGCTCAATTTTAGGCATGAACATTTTTGTGTATGTGGTCCCAACATGAAAACAAATATCCAAAGTTGCACCTTGTGTACTATTAATATACTTATCTGTAGTTTGAGCATAAAGTTAACTTTTACAAATATATTCTGACTGCAAACATTCTGTAAATACAATCTTTCTATCTGCACACAGTTTAATAAGATAAAACACTTCAGGATAAACTGTAATGCATAATTATCATCATCATCATCATCATCACTACAGGTGACCACTTTTTTAAGATTGCAAGATTTTCTTATAAATTGCAAGACTCCACAGATAGAAAAATGTCACCTGAATATAATATATATATATTTAAATCCAAGTGCCCTCTGTGCACGTGTAACTTCCATCACAGAGAAACTGGGAAGAGCTGACATTTGCCATTTGGTATGCTCATGTATTTTGGGTAAAGGATGAATGCCGCCAACACGGAAAGTTGATAGAACTGATATTTTTGGAGAAATTAAGGATATTCGGTAACGAGAGTGAACAATGGATGTTAATATAAATTAGTCAGTCTCTGGTGACCAGAAAAGCTCTGAACAAAGGAAAAATCTCAACCTTGCCAGTTGTAAAACATGGCATCAACTAAATGTGCCAAATAATAAATACAATAATTCACAAAACTTTCTCATTTTAATTTCCTGCACTTTCAGTTAAAATCATTGTAGAAACTTTGCATAATTTATTACCACCCTTGAAAAAATGTCAGCAACCTATTTTATAAACACTACCCAATCTAGAACCCGTGGATCCCCATGGGCAACTGCTACATATCTAACGTTTATGAATATTCATAAACGTTACATACTTAGCAGTTTTTTGTTATTTGTACAACTTTTAAGCACACTAAATGTCCTAAAACTATGGTACATTTTATATTTTTCGCTGTTACTAAGTTTTAATTCCTGCCTACATTCTGTTTATTCCTCACGATAACCTGCTATAATTATCTGCTGCTGCAATAACCCAATTCTCAGAAAGAAGACTTTAAATATCCTCTTATCTTATTGTACATCATTTATGTCATTGTATAAGCGAAAAGGCAAAGTGATGTTTGTACTCTGAGTGAGCGTTTGGACTTGCAGATATGAAGACTTACATCCATCTTACTGGGACAGTCTGGATATCGAGGATCTTTGGGGATCTCACATTGTCCTAATGTTCCTTCGCGAGCTGGAGAGGAAGAAACTGCAGTTTATTCATCATTATTGTGTTATAGTGACTACACCAACTCTAACAACAGACCACACATCAGGCACAAGCAAGAAGAAGTATGACAGTCACAGTAAGACATTGATGACGAGGACAAAGATGCATGTGAAGGTGGGTGGGTGGTGGATGGAGGATTTTGAAGAATTACAGCAAATCTGTATACAGATTTACCCACCAAATAAAAGCATCTGTTTGGGATTTCTGTCAAACATCCTGTCAGTCTTCACTCCACTCTCATGTTGCTCTTCCATCAATATAATCATCATCAGAGTAGGGTAAGAATACTTTGAAATGTAATCAGTTACTGAATAGAAAATTCAATCAGAGTACTTACAGTACAATGTAATCTTTTTTGTCACATTTTATTAAGCTTTATACAAATTTTGTACAGAACAAACAATAAGTAAATATGTATGGGTAACACATTGCTAATTGTTTTTCTTATAAGAGTGCCGTTTTACCACTTTTTTTTTTTTACCATTTGTGGTTCCTGTAGTCTGAGTCTGTGTGTGAGTTTTTCCATTAAAATTCTATCTTCTACAGTTGCTATCCATTGGTTTTTTGATGGCACGTCAGTCTTCTTCCATTTCCTTGTTATACACTTTTTTAGCTGCTATCAACATTATCTTTATCAGATATTCATCACATTTATGGATTGTGCCATCACAGAAATTACACCAATATAACAGTTCGGGTTTCAACGGGATTGTGTATCCCAATACTTGACACAGGACACGACAGTTTTCCAAAAGTTTAAAAGTTTTGGACATTTCCAAAATATATGTGAGTGGCCAACATCTACTGCCCCACATTCCCTCCAACAATTCTGGTGCCTTTTTAAATGTTTACTTTTCATCAAAGGTGTAATTAAAAAAGCGTATGAGATTTTTCCAGGCAAACTCCCTCCATGTCCGGGAGCTGGTAGTTGTATGGTGGAATTTACACATATTTATCCAATCCATATCACTGATCACAATGTCAAATTCTGTTTCTCATTTTGCTTTTATTTTTAGAGTTCTGTGTTTATCTGTGTTTATTAGGGCTTTATATATCGCTGAGATTATCCTAATAGGCTAATAAAATATGAGTCCTAATAAAATATGACTCTTTCAAACAGAAGGACTCATATTTCTCCTGTTTTAAAGTCTCTTCATTGGCTCTGAGGGTCCCTCGTACCCACTTTAAGACCCGAGGAGATCGCTCTTTCCAGGCCATTGCACCGAGGCTCTGGAATGATCTCCCTTTGTCTCTTCGTTCGCTGGACTCTGTCGATGTTTTTAAGAGCAAACTTAAAACCCATCTGTTTCTCCAGACATTCAAACCTTAGTAGTGAGAGGGCTGTTTTATGACCACTGTGTGTGTCTTAGCATTATTTTATTGTGATGTACATTGTACTTTATTCTCAGAATTTTTATCTGTGTGTGGCTTTTGTGAAGCACCTTGTGACTTTCCTTGTCTGTGAAAGGTGCTATATAAATAAATATTACTTACTTACTTACTTACTTACTTACTACTAATACCTTTGTAAGCTTTAGCTAATTTACAGTGTAATCTGAATACTAATTTACAATGTAATCTGAATACTTTTGAATTACTTCAGAATCAGTTACTGAAAATGATGCACTTCACATTAAAAATGGACAACCACAAATATTTTTTAATCAGAAAAACTATGAATCAAATTATAAATTAGTGATCAGCTAATGCACTCTGATGTGAATTTTGTGATATAAAAGGTTTTCATTTTTAGTGTAACTCACAGTGAACTGTAAATGAAAAATCTTCAGAAATCATTTTCGCACAGTTTTAAAAATTCACAAATATAAAGGTGCCCTTCTGCATCAACAAAGCAGGTCTGTTTCACAAACCAATCTTGGGGTTTGTGCAGCAGGACAGTAGTGTTACTGGAGGCACTGGAATATAGTAGTGCTGTTGTTACATATGATCACTCATTCATGCTTCCTGTGTCGCATCATGAACACAATAACATGGGATGTTTGTGCATCCTGCTGCTGTGACATTTTACTAACAAACATGACAGCTGTGTTGTTCATTTGGACTCAACTGCACCATCTCTGTCAAGCTGATATGCAGTACATCAAAATGTCTTATCACTTCCGGGCTTATTTCTGAAATTACTGTTGAATTATTACTAGTACTACTATAATTACCAGAGGGCATCAAATATGGCCATCGGGTATTGTAAAGACTTTGCGTCCATCCATCCATCTGTCCGTCTGTTTGTGCATAAATCCAGTCAAATTACTGCCAGAGTCTCCAAATTCACAGGGAACATTCTTGGGACACAGACCTTGGGTATGTTCAAAAATGGCTAACCTTGACCTATTTTAAGAGGTTCAGAAGTCACCTTCTATTTCATTTCTTTATTTTCTTTCTTTCTTTTTTTTTTTTTTTTTTGGCTTGTTTTTTGAGGAGAGAGGGTGCCAGCCAATCCGAGTACAGAGGCCCCGTGATGTCAGTGGTTGGTAGTGGTGGGCACAGATAACTAAAAAATTAACTTCAATAACAGATAATCAGATAACTGAAAAGTTATCTTTGATAAAGATAAAATGATAAACCACCCAAAAATGTATCGGAAGCTACAGATAACTGATAACCGATAAATTCCAATATTGTCTCTGGTACATTTGCAACTACTAACAAAGTGAATTTGAGTTTTAACACCACGATCGCTTCTGGTAGCATCAAAAGTGACAACAGACCCAAACAATGAGCCCGCATTTCTGTCTTTGAACATCCTGGCCCCTGCTGGAAGCTCTTGTTTACTACAAGGCTTCTAGCACAGAAGCAAGCTGAGAGCAGCCGCAAAGCTCAGCTCTCTACCCAATCACAACACTCCGGTCAGGCAGAGGTCTTGGAAACTGACTTATGGTTTTGATTTATAAATAACATTAATACCGATAGAATAACTCCATTAATGTCAATTCTGTCATTTGTACAAAGTTAAAATATAACATATATCTTTTAATGTTGAATAATGCACTAATTCTGAAGTTCTGTAAAAAACACAGACAGATCGCAAAAGATTCTGGGTAAAATGTGCCTCTTCTGCTAAACACTGATTGGTTACATAATCATAATGTAAACCAGCAAGTTAATGTGACATGTGTCGTGTGTTGGTGTTTACAGATAAATGTGCTTTTGTAAAATATTCCAGTTTTTTATTTGTAAAAACAGGCATTTTTATGGAGCCCTGGAACTGTCATCACAAAATGTTTTGCATGTGGAGAGAATATGCGCTCATTTTATTATGTTGTGTGCACGTTTTATTATATTGTGCAGACGTTTTATTATATTGTAAAACGTACACTCAATAATGTCTTGACACATAAGTGTTGGCTATTCGCCCTATTGACGTTTCAAATCCCACAAAACCTCAGAGAGGTCGCCGCGCTGTGAGATCTCAGTACCATTGAGAACTGCATTGAGACGCTCTGATCACGCTGCACTTTAACCGCAGCACACAGACAACACCATTAACATCGCAACATAAAACTATTTTTATATTGTGCCTAAAACGCTCGTGAATATATTCTCTGGGTTTATAGGCATTGTTATTGCATTTGTTTTAAGTAAATATGGCAGAATCACAGGCTGTCTCCCCGTTATTTTCAATGGGAGCTGCTGTGAGCTACGCTCGCTTCCTGATCATGTCGTTCTGGGGGAAAGTGAAGTTTGCTCTTTAACGTCTTGATTATTGTTCTTTACAACACTGTTTGTCCTCTTTGTTCCAGACTAATATATATAATATGTCTGAAATTCGGTTTGTGTTTATTAAATTCCACACAGATTAAACGTAACAGACATGGATTATTTGTTATAATTGTTTAGCAAGTTTTCAGGGTATCATGCAGCAGTCTCTTATTAACGAGACGAAAAGTATGTGAAGGTGAAGCAGTTCTCCTTTGCCTGCAGAGGATAGAGTGGTTTCTTCCTAAAGCAGCTAGGTGCTCAACTGATTTGAAGTTTTATAAATATTTGTAGCTGTTTAGCTTTATTTACCACGTTATCGGTCTAAAAATTATCGGACAAAAATTTATCGGAAGATAATTAGTCCGATGATGGTTTTTAAAGTTATCTAAAAAGATAATCCGATAATGAAAACATTATCTTCGATAGTTATCAGATTATCGGAACTGTGCCCACCACTGGTGGTTGGTCCTGCTAGCTGTAAACTGTATTGTTTTTGTGCAAATATAACCGAATATAACCTCTTTGTCATATATTATGTAAAAGCTAGCAAGAAATAAACACTTGTAAAACTGAAAATGCTGTTTTTGGAACCTGATAACACCTCTGGTGTGACTTACAAGACACTTTGCAAACAGTGTGCACGCTAACTTCCGCTAAATCAAAACTAACTTATGTGCTTGTGAAAAGCTCATGTAAACCCTCCTGCAGACGCCATTAAATTTAGGGATGTCCCGATCAGGTTTTTTTGGCCCCGATCTGATTCCGAGTCATCTGATTTTGAGTATCTGCCAATACCGAGTCCTGATCCGATACTTTAAAAAACTGAATGAACAATGAAGAAATGCTAAATATATAATAATTTCATTTTAATCACCTTATTTTATTATTTATCACTTAAACAGTGCACTTCTGCTTGAGGTAGCTTGAACAATCAAGTAATAATCTACCAGACTTAAAAAATGTACAAATTTCCATGTTATTTTATTTGTCTAAAAATAAACGTCCAAGGTTCCGTATGTTAAACAAGAAATTATCTAATCTGAAATAACAAGTGGTTTTAATTTACAAATGAAAGGTTTCTAAATAACCATTTATTGATTTAGCTATTTTAATTACAAGTGTTCTAAACACTTTTAAACAGTAATCAGAAATTTTGAGGTAACAAAACAACAACAAAAAACATTTCCAAGGATTTTTCTTCAGACACGTGGTTTCTGCACTGATCTGTGGTTCAAATCCCCGCCTGACTGGAAAATCACTAAGGGCCCCTGGGCAAGGTCTTTAATTCCCTATTGCTCCCGGTGTGTAGTGAGCGCCTTGTATGGCAGCACCCTGACATCGGGGTGAATGTGAGGCATTATTGTAAAGCACTTTGAGCATCTGATGCACATGGAAAAGCGCTTTATAAATTCAGTCCATTTACCATTTGTACAGATCAGTGGTTTCTGCCACTAGTCTTCCGTGTTTTGGCCCGACGCATTGTTCCTATTGGACAGCGCAAAGCTACGTCACAGCTCAGAGCGTCAAAAGTTCAAAAGTCAACTTGAAAAGTAAAAGGAAAAAAAAAGTGTCCCTCTGATGCTTTATCAGTGTTCAACAAGTTCAGAGCAGCGCAGTGAACATGAATGAAGACGGAAGCTCTTTAAGATGTGCTCCTAAATGTGATGAGTGCACACATCGCTTGTGCAAACCATCTCTCACTCCGTTTTGAAGACAAACGATCACAGGACAATTTGTTTTTTTCTTTTTGTTAATCAGATGACAGATCGTCGTCCTGAGGACTTGGTCAGCACCGGGTCCCGCTGCGCACAGAAGGATGACTGAGCAAGTGTTTCGGTGGGAAAGTGTCCATCATCCTCTTGTCATTCCATCGAGGCGTCAGGCTGAGCGCATAAACACACAAACAGCAGTTCTGCGAAAGAAACTTTGCGTGCGTAACTCCCCCACCTCTGTCCGGTTGAACTTATGTTTTTTCTTTTGTTCAATTAAAAAAAAAGATTGGGTTGAACTTTGACTGCGTCAGCCTGCCGACAAGCGGCAATGCGCGCTCCTGTCAGAAGCGTCACGTCAAAAGCCGAACTAAAACAACGCTTCTGACGCCTCTAAAAAGCAACGCATCTCACACCTCTGATGCTTCCGACACTTGAAAGGCCCAATAATCTGTAATAATGAGCCTGAAATAGTGATGATCAAAATAATGAGGATAAAATCTATATCAGATTCCTGATCAGGATGCAACGTCCAATTTCGATCAAGTCTGAAACCACGTGATCGGGCCCGATTTCAGATCACGTGATTGGATCGGGACATCCCAAATTAAAATGTAAATATTGTTTATGATTGATTGATTGAGGGGCTTTACTGAACATGTACAAATTGTACGTAAGACACTTGTCAAACTGAAAACGCTGTTTTTGGAACCTGATAACGCCTAAGGAGTGACTTACAAGACACTTTGAGGACGTTAGCGTGCACACTAACTTCCGTTAAATCAAAACTAACTTCTGTGCTTGTCAAAAGCTCATGTATACCCTCCTGCAGATGCCATTAAAATGTAAATACTGTTTATGATTGATTGATTGAGGGGCTTTATTGAACATGTACAAATTGTATGTAAGACAATAGCCTATAATTATTAATAATAATACATGTAAATAACAATAAATGTAAAATGAATTTTATATATATATATATATATATATATATATATATATATATATATACATACATACATACATACACACACACACACCTTGCATTGGGATACCAATCAAGCAATTGCAAAATATAAAGAAAACAATGAGGGTATTTTAGCATTGAGTTATTTTAAGTATTCTTGGCCACTTTATTTTTGCTTGTTATAACAAGCAAAACATTTCAGCATTGAGATGGATAGCCCTATCCTGCACCTAGTGCAAAGTGCAATCATTATTGTCATTTCCACAGCACACTGTTGTGGTTTTCACAAACAAGCCAGCCCAGCCAGCATGTGAGCTGTCTCAATATAAAGTAGAATACACTCAGGTGAGCACCAATAGGAGTGCTGGTTTAAAAATGAGGTGTGATCAGGTGAAGTGCTGGTGCATGAATATAATATTGTATCAGGATACATTTCTGCCATGGTGCAGCAAAAATCTCTCTCTCCTTCTGATTGAAGGTAAACAAAAGCTGAGCAGCACCATGGCAAAAACCATGGAAATAGAGACTGGAATGGATGTCACGTGACTACAGGCGTGCCGCACGGCGGCCATTACTAAGAGTGGAGAGAGCGCCTTGAGCCAGTGCTTCACCATCAACTGCACCAACTACAAAAACAAATTCTCAAATACTAAAATGAACTGTACAAGAGCCTTAATGTAATTATGTAAAATAAATGTCTATTTTAAAGTTATGTCGCAATTTAATATCGATATACTGAGACTATAACTCAACGCCTAAGTTCATTAAGCTGTATTCACATGCATACAAATACGGAAACAAAAATGTTTAAATATATTTATGTATATATACACTTGCAGTGTTGTTTAATATGATATGTACATGGTGGTCACAGGCGGCATTTAAATTTTAACAGTGTGGTTGGAGGGGATGGAGGAGGTACCTTTTACCCTGACTGAGGATCAAAAGTCATAAATTCTGAATGGCTTTATATCTACTTGTAATAAAATGTTAGTAAAAATCATATATATGTTGTCATTAAAAGACTAGCAATAATATTACAGTGGAAAAAGCAGCAAGGTAAATGAGCACAATGGCAAGGCATACTTCAGATTTATATTTTAATACATAAGGATTTTTTATCCAGGCATGTATGGGTTCATTAGAGCTTTAACTCAGCTTGAATACAACTTACAAGGCTTCATTTATAAAAATCCATCGAGAATTATGATGACAGGAAAAAAAAAAACATCACAGTAAATGAACAGAATGGCATATTTTCCCCAAATTTCCACACTTTACATAACACATTTTTTTCTACCCAGACATGTATGAGTTCATTAGAAGGATCAATTAAAGGGCTTTAAAACAAGCCTACTTTTATTAAATTCTGTTAACAAATAGCGACAATAGAGTGAGAAAAGCAGCACGGTTTGTCGTAATTTCCCCAAATTTCTGCATTTTACATAAAAGTTTTTTTTGTTACTCACACATGCATAGGTTCATTGGAAAGAGCTTTCAAATGGCTTTAAAACAAGCCTACATTTATTAAAATCCATTAAGTAAGTAAGTAAGTAAGTAAGCTTTATTTATATAGCACTTTTCACAGACCAAGGTCACAAAGTGCTTCACACGATATAAATAGACAATAAAAACAACACATACAAATATAGAACAATAAAATAAATTGACACTAAAATGCCAGTTTAAAAAAATGTGTCTTTAGTTGCTGTCTAAAAACATCCACAGAGTCTAGTGAGCGAAGAGAACAGGGAAGCTCATTCCAGAGGCGAGGTGCCACAGCTTTAAAAGATCTGTCCCCTCGAGTTTTAAAACAAGTTCGGGGAACCATCAGCAGGTTCTGATTGGAAGACCTCAAACTCCTGCTGGAAACATAAGGCTGGATCAGGTCCTTAATGTATTCCTGTGCCTGTCCATGTAGAGCTCTAAAGGTCAGCACGAGGATTTTGTAATTTATCCTGTAAAAAACAGGGAGCCAATGTAAAGACTTGAGGACAGGAGTAATATGCATTCTCCTGTGGGCGCGGGTAAGAAGTCGTGCAGCAGAATTTTGCACTACCTGCAGGCGGGCCAGCTCTTTCTTACTGAGGCATGTAAAGAGACTGTTACAATAATCAAGTCGTGAAGAAACAAATGCATGCACAATCATCTCTAGCTCATTAAAAGCCACCATTTTGCGTAATTTGGAAATGTTTCGAATTTGGAAAAAACAGTTCTTAACGAGCTGCCTGGTGTGATGTTCCAAAGACATCCCTCCATCCAAAATGACACCCAGGTTACGCAGGCTGCCTTTAACAGAGCTGCTCAGATTACCAAGGTGATTCTTAATGACAGACATAGCACTATCTGGAGCTACAATCAATGTCTCAGTCTTATTAGAATTCAACTGCAGGCTGTTTTCAGTAAGCCAATCTGTAATTTTAGTGAGACAACTAATGAAAGAACAAATTTTCTGTGCTTCAGTTGTCTTAAAAGAACAGTACAGCTGCAAGTCATCGGCATACAAATGGTAGGACACATCACAGAACTGCTGGATCAGCTTACCAAGAGGAAGGATATACAGCAGGAACAAAATCGGACCCAGGACTGAGCCCTGCGGGACACCCCACAAAAGATCAGCAGATTCAGACATCACATTGTTCACAGAAACACTAAAAGTTCTACCAACCAAGTAAGAGTTAAACCACTCTAATACAGGACCTGACATGCCAACCGTATCCCGCAATCTATTAATCAAAATGCCATGGTCAACGGTATCAAATGCAGATGACAGATCCAATAAAACCAGCACAGACCATTTACCACTATCAGCGGCCATCATAATGTCACTAGCCACCTTCAACAGGGCAGTTTCAGTGGAATGAAACTCACGGTATCCGGACTGAAATGTGTCATAGATGTTGTTAGTCTGCAAAAATGATTTAAGTTGGACACAGACCACCTTTTCCTAGACTTTAGCCAAAAAGGGGGTCTTTGATATTGGCCTAAAGTTCTTCAGTTCCATAGAGTCCAATCCTGCTTTCTTTAGCCGTGGTTCCACAACAGCATGTTTAAAAGAACAAGGAAACACACCAGTCGACAAGGACATATTGAAAATTTTAACAATACAAGGCCCAATAGAGTCAAAAACATTCATAAACAATCTAAAAGGAACTACATCCAAAATACCAGAGGTTGGTTTCATTATGTTGATGACAGATAGAATGTCCTCAATTGTAACAAGCTTAAAAGAGGTCCAGCATTGAGTGGGAGGTCCCAAATACCGGGAATCACAACAAGAGGGCAATGAGAGCGGGAAACTATCTTTTATGACTCTGACCTTGTCAATGAAGAAATTAAGGAACTCATCACTACTTGTTTTAGGAAGAACAGGAGTTACAGCAGCAGCAGGTGACACAATAGAGCTAATTGTGTCAAAGAGCACTTTGGGATTTCTCTTATTTGAGGCAATCAGCCGATAAAAATAGCTTTCCCTGGCCTCCTCTAACATCTTATTTAAGGAGGATATTAGATCTCTTAAATGTAGCCTGTGGACCTCCAATTTTGTTGATTTCCATAAACGTTCAATCTGGCGACATAATCTCCTTTGATTCATAATCGCATCATTGATCCAAGGACAAAATCGGCCACAGGAAACCTTATTACCTTTAAGTGGTGCTATCTGATCCAAAATAATAGCACAATGGCTGTTAAAACAGTGCATAAAGCCATCAATTTCAGTAAATTCACTAAAAAGTAAAGGGTCAAATTTATCACAGAACTGCATAGCAACTGCGTCTGTGATAATCCTCCTCTCCACCCTAGTAAGTACTGATCTAGGCTCAGGTGGGGCCATCAGATCAAAGAAAACACAGCAATGGTCACTCAGAAAAACATCCTCCACACACACATTGGCAATATGCAAGCCCAATGCAAAAACTAAATCCAAAGTGTGACCTTTAGTGTGGGTGGGGCCTGACACGTACTGCTTAAAATTAAAAGCCTCAACCATTGATATAAGTTCCCTAGCTGGGCTGGAAGTGTCATCATCAATGTGTAAATTAAAATCACCAATAATCAAAACCTTTTCCATACAAATTATAGATGTTAAAAAATCAGTAAAATCCTTAAGAAAAGTCCCAGCATGACCTGGAGGGCGATAAATCAATATGCAATAAAATTTATTCGAGGAACCAACTTCCATCATAAGCGCCTCAAAAGAGGGGGCGTGTTCTGCGCTCGTGAGTCTGCATGTGTACCTGTCCCGGTACACCGCAGCCAGTCCTCCACCACGGCGGCAGGGGCGGGGCTTCCCAACAGCCAAGCAACCCACAGGACAGAGCTCATTTAAATGAATCAATCAATCAATCAATCAATTTTTTTTATATAGCGCCAAATCACAACAAACAGTTGCCCCAAGGCGCTTTATATTGTAAGGCAAGGCCATACAATAATTATGTAAAACCCCAACGGTCAAAACGACCCCCTGTGAGCAAGCACTTGGCTACAGTGGGAAGGAAAAACTCCCTTTTAACAGGAAGAAACCTCCAGCAGAACCAGGCTCAGGGAGGGGCAGTCTTCTGCTGGGACTGGTTGGGGCTGAGGGAGAGAACCAGGAAAAAGACATGCTGTGGAGGGGAGCAGAGATCGATCACTAATGATTAAATGCAGAGTGGTGCATACAGAGCAAAAAGAGAAAGAAACAGTGCATCATGGGAACCCCCCAGCAGTCTACGTCTATAGCAGCATAACTAAGGGATGGTTCAGGGTCACCTGATCCAGCCCTAACTATAAGCTTTAGCAAAAAGGAAAGTTTTAAGCCTAATCTTAAAAGTAGAGAGGGTGTCTGTCTCCCTGATCTGAATTGGGAGCTGGTTCCACAGGAGAGGAGCCTGAAAGCTGAAGGCTCTGCCTCCCATTCTACTCTTACAAACCCTAGGAACTACAAGTAAGCCTGCAGTCTGAGAGCGAAGCGCTCTATTGGGGTGATATGGTACTACGAGGTCCCTAAGATAAGATGGGACCTGATTATTCAAAACCTTATAAGTAAGAAGAAGAATTTTAAATTCTATTCTAGAATTAACAGGAAGCCAATGAAGAGAGGCCAATATGGGTGAGATATGCTCTCTCCTTCTAGTCCCCGTCAGTACTCTAGCTGCAGCATTTTGAATTAACTGAAGGCTTTTTAGGGAACTTTTAGGACAACCTGATAATAATGAATTACAATAGTCCAGCCTAGAGGAAATAAATGCATGAATTAGTTTTTCAGCATCACTCTGAGACAAGACCTTTCTGATTTTAGAGATATTGCGTAAATGCAAAAAAGCAGTCCTACATATTTGTTTAATATGCGCTTTGAATGACATATCCTGATCAAAAATGACTCCAAGATTTCTCACAGTATTACTAGAGGTCAGGGTAATGCCATCCACAGTAAGGATCTGGTTAGACACCATGTTTCTAAGATTTGTGGGGCCAAGTACAATAACTTCAGTTTTATCTGAGTTTAAAAGCAGGAAATTAGAGGTCATCCATGTCTTTATGTCTGTAAGACAATCCTGCAGTTTAGCTAATTGGTGTGTGTTGTCTGGCTTCATGGATAGATAAAGCTGGGTATCATCTGCGTAACAATGAAAATTTAAGCAATACCGTCTAATAATACTGCCTAAGGGAAGCATATATAAAGTGAATAAAATTGGTCCTAGCACAGAACCTTGTGGAACTCCATAATTAACTTTAGTCTGTGAAGAAGATTCCCCATTTACATGAACAAATTGTAATCTATTAGACAAATATGATTCAAACCACCGCAGCGCAGTGCCTTTAATACCTATGGCATGCTCTAATCTCTGTAATAAAATTTTATGGTCAACAGTATCAAAAGCAGCACTGAGGTCTAACAGAACAAGCACAGAGATGAGTCCACTGTCCGAGGCCATAAGAAGATCATTTGTAACCTTCACTAATGCTGTTTCTGTACTATGATGAATTCTAAAACCTGACTGAAACTCTTCAAATAGACCATTCCTCTGCAGATGATCAGTTAGCTGTTTTACAACTACCCTTTCAAGAATTTTTGAGAGAAAAGGAAGGTTGGAGATTGGCCTATAATTAGCTAAGATAACTGGGTCAAGTGATGGCTTTTTAAGTAATGGTTTAATTACTGCCACCTTAAAAGCCTGTGGTACATAGCCAACTAACAAAGATAGATTGATCATATTTAAGATCGAAGCATTAAATAATGGTAGGGCTTCCTTGAGCAGCCTGGTAGGAATGGGGTCTAATAAACATGTTGATGGTTTGGATGAAGTAACTAATGAAAATAACTCAGACAGAACAATCGGAGAGAAAGAGTCTAACCAAATACCGGCATCACTGAAAGCAGCCAAAGATAACGATACGTCTTTGGGATGGTTATGAGTAATTTTTTCTCTAATAGTTAAAATTTTGTTAGCAAAGAAAGTCATGAACTCATTACTAGTTAAAGTTAATGGAATACTCAGCTCAATAGAGCTCTGACTCTTTGTCAGCCTGGCTACAGTGCTGAAAAGAAACCTGGGGTTGTTCTTATTTTCTTCAATTAGTGATGAGTAGAAAGATGTCCTAGCTTTACGGAGGGCTTTTTTATAGAGCAACAGACTCTTTTTCCAGGCTAAGTGAAGATCTTCTAAATTAGTGAGACGCCATTTCCTCTCCAACTTACGGGTTATCTGCTTTAAGCTACGAGTTTGAGAGTTATACCATGGAGTCAGACACTTCTGATTTAAAGCTCTCTTTTTCAGAGGAGCTACAGCATCCAAAGCTGTCTTCAATGAGGATGTAAAACTATTGACGAGATACTCTATCTCCCTTACAGAGTTTAGGTAGCTACTCTGCACTGTGTTGTTATATGGCATTAGAGAACATAAAGAAGGAATCATATCCTTAAACCTAGTTACAGCGCTTTCTGAAAGACTTCTAGTGTAATGAAACTTATTCCCTACTGCTGGGTAGTCCATCAGAGTAAATGTAAATGTTATTAAAAAATGATCAGACAGAAGGGAGTTTTCAGGGAATACTGTTAAGTCTTCTATTTCCATACCATAAGTCAGAACAAGATCTAAGATATGATTAAAGTGGTGGGTGGACTCATTTACTTTTTGAGCAAAGCCAATAGAGTCTAATAATAGATTAAATGCAGTGTTGAGGCTGTCATTCTCAGCATCTGTGTGGATGTTAAAATCGCCCACTATAATTATCTTATCTGAGCTAAGCACTAAGTCAGACAAAAGGTCTGAAAATTCACAGAGAAACTCACAGTAACGACCAGGTGGACGATAGATAATAACAAATAAAACTGGTTTTTGGGACTTCCAATTTGGATGGACAAGACTAAGAGACAAGCTTTCAAATGAATTAAAGCTCTGTCTGGGTTTTTGATTAATTAATAAGCTGGAATGGAAGATTGCTGCTAATCCACCGCCCCGGCCCGTGCTACGAGCATTCTGACAGTTAGTGTGACTCGGGGGTGTTGACTCATTTAAACTAACATATTCATCCTGCTGTAACCAGGTTTCTGTTAGGCAGAATAAATCAATATGTTGATCAATTATTATATCATTTACCAACAGGGACTTAGAAGAGAGAGACCTAATGTTTAATAGACCACATTTAACTGTTTTAGTCTGTGGTGCAGTTGAAGGTGCTATATTATTTTTTCTTTTTGAATTTTTATGCTTAAATAGATTTTTGCTGGTTATTGGTAGTCTGGGAGCAGGCACCGTCTCTACGGGGATGGGGTAATGAGGGGATGGCAGGGGGAGAGAAGCTGCAGAGAACTCATTTTCCCTCTGCCACATTTCTGTGAGGTAAAGACAATCCAGGTTTCTCCTGACGAAAAGCTCATTGATAGAGAGTGCTTTATTTGCTATGGAGCGGGCATTCAGTAGTCCAATCCAACTCAGCGTTAACGAATCCGTCGAGCCGACGGGGCGCAGCGGGATTGCCTGCAGACATCTCCCACGATCACGTGACGCCCAGCTGTACCAGCAGGACCGACGTTGCTCCGTGGATGTACACACAGAGAGCCAAGATGAACCCGAAGTCCAGGCACATCCATCAGGAATCCAGGGACGTACAGGCCGAACCTCGTTATGCAGATGGGTGGTGGGATGTGTAAACAGGGCAGCACAGCCAGCCATATCCTGCAGGAGGAGGACCGGGCGCAGCCATCTACACCTCCGATGTATACGGGCCGCCGCCCATACTTCACGCCTGACCCTAACCTGGACGCCTGCTCTGCAGCCTCTTCTTCTCCTCCTTTTAGATTTACCTGGACATCGCAACAACATCAGGTATTCCTGGGAGGAAGGAGGGCAGACGAACGGGGGAGGAAAAGTTTGTTTGTAGCGATCCCAATCATTAAAGAGGCATTCCATTGACTCTTTAATTTTGAAAAGAGAGCTGCGGTCGTAAGTCCTTACAGCACAAACACAACCGCTGCCTGTCAAAGCTAATATAACAGCACACACGATCAGAACCAAAACAAAAATTTGACGCGGCAACAGACGAGCAGCAGCCAAAACAAACACAGGCGCCATCTTGTCCACCATTGAAAACCGTCGCGACGCTATTTCTTAATAGCGTCGCTATTAAGAAATAGCGACGCTAGTGCAAAAAAAGCGGTCAGTTTATTATTGATGATCTGCACATCTCCACCCTTAGTAATGGCGACACTAATAGACTGAGGCACGCACGTCCATTCCAGTCTATATTTCCATGGCAAAAACACCGGCAGTGTAAATACACATGCACACACGCACATGAGCTGTGTTCATTCAGCAATGTAGCTGGTGGGCAACAGGTGTCACTTGCAACAGCAAAGTGCAAAAGCTAAAAGCACTCCAGTTTAAAAGGCAGAGACAGGTGCCACTCCGATATGCCCACAACACACCAGTGACTAACAAGGTGACTCAGTCGAGATGTCAGTTAGCAGCATACAACCCAACTGTCACTGTAAGTAACAGTGTAGAACGGGGTGGGCAATCATGTGCCATGAAGGGTCAAAACACTGCAGGTTTTCCTTGCTACCTATCACCTCAGCTGGTGATTTCTTTAATGATCAGGTGTGTCAGAAGGTGATTTCATTGACAATCAGATGTTTATGTTCAGGGGAGAAGCTCATTAGCAACCCACCTGCTGAGGTTACTGGTTGCAAGGAAAACCTGCAGTGTCTCAGCCCTCGTTACCCACCTCTGGTCTAGAAGTAAGCGAGTGAGTAGTATAGACACAATTCAAATGTACTACATTGGCCTGATCTTACCTGTCCTTTGACCCGTATGTTGACATACCCACGTATGGAGTGAAAATTTTTATTTCGATGTACAATGAGGCAAATAAGTATCTGATCCAGTTAAAAATCATACAATGTGATTTTCTGATTTTTTTTTTTTTTTAGATTCTGTCTCTCACAGCTGATGTGTATCTATTATAGAAATTACAGATCTCTCCATTCTTTGTAGGTGGGAAAACTTGCAAAATCAACAGTGGATCAAATACTTCATTTGCCTTATGTATAATTGTACAGTTCCACAGACCTGCAGACACAATTACCATTGTCATCGACAGTCTCACTCCCGACTCAACACATATTAACACTTGGTCCGTACCCCATAGCCTCAATATGTGATGACTTTGAACCCTCCTTCATGTCACTTAGTGACAAGTGGGTAGCATGTTAAATTACGGCAGTCTAATTTCTCTCTGATAACCTACAAAACTATCTGCTTGATTCCCATGTCATCCCTCAGTACAGCAAGGTACATTTTTATCTATGTTTGGGTTAGGGTTAATGTTACCATGATCACTAAATGGCCCAACTCATCACAACAAGGGTGTTACATCAAACTGTGATGAGTTGGGTTTGAGAATGTGTTGTTTTCATGTTTGCTTTCTATTTTCTTGAATTTTACTAGGAAGTTCTTCAGTTACCAGGCTCCAGCTGCATCACGGGATAGGGTAACTCTGCCAGCTATGGAGGTAGTAGATCATCAAGGTACTGTTTGAGTACTACTCAATCATTAATGAGTATCTGGACAGCCTAAGGTTTATGCATATTGCTTTTTGCCTACAATATGGTAAGCTCGTAGGCATGTTCAGATGTAGTCTATGTGTTGCAGATCATTACAATTTTAAGTAATTATCTCCTCATTTGTTGCCAGAAGAAGCCTTTGTTATGTAGCAAAGTGAAAAGTAGAACAAATGAGCCCCAGTGGTCTTGCAACCAGGTTTCCTATGGTGTGCACCTAATCTCACCCCCATCCTGAGATAACTCTGACACGCGGTCTTCATACCTTTTAACATCCGACGTCCAGGTCAATACAAGGCGGAAATCAGTTTATGTGAGGAGATAAACACTTTGCAACAGTAAAGTTAATATAATAATAAAGCAGCAAATGTTAAACCAAGATAAATCAACATTACGAACGAACAGGCTCCTCTGAAACTTGGCCATCTGCGAGACAACCCACTCACTGAATATACTATAGATAGCCTGGCTGCTGAATCACAGTCATTGTTCCTCTCCACCACACCCCTTCCCCCCCCTTCACTTCCTTCTCTGTCTTCTTCTCGTCTCCTTGAAGTCGAGCTAACGTAATTAACGGTGCCGCTTTTGCTTCTCCGCAACATCCTGTCAGACAGTGGAGTCCACAATCCGATACAAATAATTGCCAGCACGATTGTGTGATTAACATCACAATGACTTATTCAAAAAGCAAGAACCACTTTAGCATCATTATTAAAACAGTGTCAGAAATTTTGCCAGACAGACACATTTTGTGAGACATACTAATGAGACAGTTGTGTTCAACTGCAAATTGTTAAAACGTGTGTCGTACAGGCTTGTGCTGTCTGAACTCAGTTTCACAAGAAGGAACCCGACTGTGGTGTAATTGAGAGAGACAACAAACGGCGATCTTGTTAGCTAAAGCCATGCTTTCTAATCTTGCTCCTGGGGAACCTCTGGCCTTCGTCTTATTCAAGCTGGCCCTGCTCTAATTAACACCTGATTAACTAAATAAGATGTTTTCATGTTGACAGAGAGTTGGTGCCTCTGCGCTCTATTGGGTAAATGTAGCTGATTCTGTTAATCAGTTGATTAGAGCAGGGAGCGAGATTGAAAATGATGCACAGTAAAGGTCGCCCACAAGTGAGACTGAGGACCAATGAATGAAAATTTATCGGAATGTGGACATTAACACGAGAGATCCTTCAGTTAATATGGAGAGCTGTTTTGAAGGACCAATACATGCATTTGGTGACACAAGCACCAAATGTGGCATGGTGATTGTCATGACACGACATTTTGGAATATGGCCACCACCTTCAATTTTCAAGTGGAGAAATTGGCCATATTGGGTAAGTCCTACCTTGGGAATCATCATACCAAATTTGTTGCTTGTATTAGCATTTGCACAATTGTTCTGTAAAAAATGATCTTACCTTCTCCACTAATAGCCGAAAAAAGAGACTTTTACTTAATAGGCCTGATCTTTACAGTCCATATGAATGTCGTTACAAGCACAAGACATTTCATTTCTATGCATTGAATACATGGCGCTCTGACACTGAGTGGATACAACAGAATTCATTTTTGCAGTACTTACACTCCAACCCCAAATCAGAAAAATGGGTCGTGGTATAGAAAATGCCAAAGGAAAAAAAAACCTGCAGTGATTCTTTCTTTTAGTTTGACTTCTATTCCATATGAACACAAGACATTTAATATTTTGTGTGGTCACATCAATTTAATTTGTTAATGTATATATCCATTCCTGGATTTAAGGTCTGCAGCACAGACCAGTTTTTCTTGGTGTCTGACTTTCTGGTTTCTGCAGCCATACGACAGCAATGCACCAATACAGCACCTGATTTAGCCTCATTTTTAGGCCAACATACCCATGGGGGCACAGATGAGTGCAAGTAGTCTTACAATTTAAAGAACATTGGAGACCAGTGAGAAACTGAAGCATGCATTGGTTCTTTCAGTTTACTTTTTTGTTTGCTTTCAGCTGGGTGCAGAATGGGGTCCAAAATGTGTTTTCAAATGGTGGTCTGGGTTAACAGCGATGGAGCAGAGAAAGTCAGTTGAGACAGAAATGTATTTTAAATTGAAAAGACTTTTCAGAGCATTATATTCTGCACAGTAAGTTGAAAGGTGCACAAATGTATTTTATATCATACCTCTATTGCTGGCCATGCTGCGCTGTAAGATCTGCTCCACCCTCACTGCCATATCAGACATGTTCTGCGCGATTGCCTGGATTCGCTCCACTAGTCCCATAGGCTGAATCCTAGTGAAACAGATTTTGTTTTTAGTATTTTATGGACCATTGCACTGACTACACCACATGCAAAAATCATTATCCAATGCAGTAGCTCTCAATCCTTCTTTCCATTGTGCTTTTCTTTGCAAAAAATAGTCATTATGGTACGCCGTCAACATATTTGAATTTATAATATATGGCAGTAACTAGAAGCATCTTTTCATTGCTCACGTTGAACTATTATATTCTTACAGACGACTAAAATTTAAAATGATCATTTCAAAATGTGTGTCTTTCTGACTGATAACATTTATTGGTTTTTCACTGTTCATTGTAAACAGAAGACAATAATTGTGTAGACTGTTGAAATTACAAAAAGCCTTTAATCACTCATGGAAAATGTTTAGTAGATAAAATGGAGCCTCAGCATGATAAAAGAGGCTTTCAAGAGGAAAAAATAACAGAAAAAAAATTCCCCCCAAATCATATATATATATATATATATACATATACATATACATACATATACATATATACATATACATACATATACATACATATACATACATATACACACACATATACATATATATATACATATATATATACATATATATATATATATATATATATACATATATACACTCAACAAAAATATAAACGCAACACTTTTGGTTTTGCTCCCATTTTGTATGAGATTAACTCAACGATCTAAAACTTTTTCCACATACACAATATCACCATTTCCCTCAAATACTGTGCACAAACCAGTCTAAATCTGTGATAGTGCGCACTTCTCCTTTGCTGAGATAATCCATCCCACCTCACAGGTGTGCCATATCAAGATGCTGATTAGACACCATGATTAGTGCACAGGTGTGCCTTAGACTGTCCACAATAAAAGGCCACTCTGAAAGGTGCAGTTTTATCACACAGCACAATGCCACAGATGTCGCAAGATTTGAGGGAGCGTGCAATTGGCATGCTGACAGCAGGAATGTCAACCAGAACTGTTGCTTGTGTATTGAATGTTCATTTCTCTACCATAAGCCGTCTCCAAAGGCGTTTCAGAGAATTTGGCAGTACATCCAACCAGCCTCACAACCGCAGACCACGTGTAACCACACCAGCCCAGGACCTCCACATCCAGCATGTTCACCTCCAAGATCGTCTGAGACCAGCCACTCGGACAGCTGCTGGAACAATCGGTTTGCATAACCAAAGAATTTCTGCACAAACTGTCAGAAACTGTCTCAGGGAAGCTCATCTGCATGCTCGTCGTCCTCATCGGGGTCTCGACCTGACTCCAGTTCGTCGTCGTAACCGATTTGAGTGGGCAAATGCTCACATTCGCTGCTGTTTGGCACTTTGGAGAGGTGTTCTCTTCACGGATGATGCGAAGGAGATGTGTTGCACTGCATGAGGCAAATGGTGGTCACACCAGATACTGACTGGTATCCCCCCCCAATAAAACAAAACTGCACCTTTCAGAGTGGCCTTTTATTGTGGGCAGTCTAAGGCACACCTGTGCACTAATCATGGTGTCTAATCAGCATCTTGATATGGCACACCTGTGAGGTGGGATGGATTATCTCAGCAAAGGAGAAGTGCTCACTATCACAGATTTAGACTGGTTTGTGCACAGTATTTGAGGGAAATGGTGACATTGTGTATGTGGAAAAAGTTTTAGATCGTTGAGTTAATCTCATACAAAATGGGAGCAAAACCAAAAGTGTTGCGTTTATATTTTTGTTGAGTATATATACTTTTCTGCTCTGGGTGTGAAATGTTTAGTTATTCCTCGGCCTCCTTTAGCAGTAACGGTACTTGTAATAAGTGCAGCTTATTCGTAGCTTTGGAGGCCAAGCTGGGCGAATTGGAGACTCGGCTCCGCACCGTGGAAAATTCTACAGCTAGCCAGGCCCCTGTAGTCGGTGCGGACCAAGGTAGCTTAGCCGCCGTTAGTTCCCCCCTGGCAGATCCCGGGCAGTCGGGAAAGCAGGCCGACTGGGTGACTGTGAGGAGGAAGCGTAGCCCTAAACAGAAGCCCCGTGTACACCGTCAACCCGTTCACATCTCTAACCGTTTTTCCCCACTCGACGATACACTCGCCGAGGATCAAACTCTGGTTATTGGCGACTCTGTTTTGAGAAATGTGAAGTTAGCGACACCAGCAACCATTGTCAATTGTCTTCCGGGGGCCAGAGCAGGCGACATCGAAGGACATTTGAAATTGCTGGCTAAGGCTAAGCGTAAATTTGGTAAGATTGTAATTCACGTCGGCAGTAATGACACTCGGTTACGCCAATCGGAGGTCACTAAAATTAACATTAAATCGGTGTGTAACTTTGCAAAAACAATGTCGGACTCTGTTGTTTTCTCTGGGCCCCTCCCCAATCAGACCGGGAGTGACATGTTTAGCCGCATGTTCTCCTTGAATTGCTGGCTGTCTGAGTGGTGTCCAAAAAATGAGGTGGGCTTCATTGATAATTGGCAAAGCTTCTGGGGAAAACCTGGTCTTGTTACGAGAGACGGCATCCATCCCACTTTAGATGGAGCAGTTCTCATTTCTAGAAATCTGGCCAATTTTCTTGGATCCTCCAAACTGTGACTGTCCAGCGTTGGGACCAGGAGGCAGAGCTGTGGTCTTATACACCTCTCTGCAGCTTCTCTCCCCCTGCCATCCCCTCATTACCCCATCCCCGTAGAGACGGTGCCTGCTCCCAGACCACCAATAACCAGCAAAAATCTATTTAAGCATAAAAATTCAAAAAGAAAAAATAATATAGCACCTTCAATTGCACCACAGACTAAAACAGTTAAATGTGGTCTATTAAACATTAGGTCTCTCTCTTCTAAGTCCCTGTTGGTAAATGATATAATAATTGATCAACGTATTGATTTATTCTGCCTAACAGAAACCTGGTTACAGCAGGATGAATATGTTAGTTTAAATGAGTCAACACCCCCGAGTCACACTAACTGTCAGAATGCTCGTAGCACGGGCCGTGGCGGAGGATTAGCAGCAATCTTCCATTCCAGCTTATTAATTAATCAAAAACCTAGACAGAGCTTTAATTCATTTGAAAGCTTGTGTCTTAGTCTTGTCCATCCAAATTGGAAGTCCCAAAAACCAGTTTTATTTGTTATTATCTATCGTCCACCTGGTCGTTACTGTGAGTTTCTCTGTGAATTTTCAGACCTTTTGTCTGACTTAGTGCTTAGCTCAGATAAGATAATTATAGTGGGTGATTTTAATATCCACACAGATGCTGAGAATGACAGCCTCAGCACTGCATTTGGTCTATTATTGGACTCTATCGGCTTTGCTCAAAAAGTAAATGAGTCCACCCACCACTTTAATCATATCTTAGATCTTGTTCTGACTTATGGTATGGAAATAGAAGATTTAACAGTATTCCCTGAAAACTCCCTTCTGTCTGATCATTTTTTAATAACATTTACATTTACCCTGATGGACTACCCTGCAGTGGGGAATAAGTTTCATTACACTAGAAGTCTTTCAGAAAGCGCTGTAACTAGGTTTAAGGATATGATTCCTTCGTTATGTTCTCTAATGTCATATACCAACACAGAGCAGAGTAGCTACCTAAACTCTGTAAGGGAGTTAGAGTATCTCGTCAATAGTTTTACATCCTCTTTGAAGACAACTTTGGATGCTGTAGCTCCTCTGAAAAAGAGAGCTTTAAATCAGAAGTGTCTGACTCCGTGGTATAACTCACAAACTCGTAGCTTAAAGCAGATAACCCGTAAGTTGGAGAGGAAATGGTGTCTCACTAACTTAGAAGATCTTCACTTAGCCTGGAAAAAGAGTTTGTTGCTCTATAAAAAAGCCCTCCGTAAAGCTAGGACATCTTTCTACTCATCACTAATTGAAGAAAATAAGAATAACCTCAGGTTTCTTTTCAGCACTGTAGCTAGGCTGACAAAGAGTCAGAGCTCTATTGAGCTGAGTATTCCATTAACTTTAACTAGTAATGACTTCATGATTTTCTTTGCTAACAAAATTTTGACTATTAGAGAAAAAATTACTCATAACCATCCCAAAGATGTATCGTTATCTTTGGCTGCTTTCAGTGATGCCGGTATTTGGTTAGACTCTTTCTCTCCGGTTATTCTGTCTGAGTTATTTTCATTGGTTGCTTCGTCCAAACCATCGGCATGTTTATTGGACCCCATTCCTGCCAGGCTGCTCAAGGAAGTCCTACCATTATTTAATGCTTCAATCTTAAATATGATCAATCTATCTTTGTTAGTTGGTTATGTACCACAGGCCTTTAAGGTGGCAGTAATTAAACCATTACTTAAAAAGCCATCACTTGATCCAGCTATCTTAGCTAATTATAGGCCAATTTCCAACCTTCCTTTTCTCTCAAAGATTCTTGAGAGGGTAGTTGTTAAACAGTTAACTGATCACCTGCAGAGGAATGGTCTATTTGAAGAGTTTCAGTCAGGTTTTAGAATTCATCATAGTACAGAAACAGCATTAGTGAAGGTTACAAATGATCTTATGGCTTCGGACAGTGGACTTATCTCTGTGCTTGTTCTGCTGGACCTCAGTGCTGCTTTTGATACTGTTGACCATAAAATTTTATTACAGAGATTAGAGCATGTCATAGGTATTAAAGGCACTGCGCTGCGGTGGTTTGAATCATATTTGTCTAATAGATTACAGTTTGTTCATGTAAATGGGGAATCTTCTTCACAGACTAAAGTTAATTATGGAGTTCCACAAGGTTCTGTGCTAGGACCAATTTTATTCACTTTATACATGCTTCCCTTAGGCAGTATTATTAGACGGTATTGCTTAAATTTTCATTGTTACGCAGATGATACCCAGCTTTATCTATCCATGAAGCCGGAGGATACACACCAATTAGCTAAACTGCAGGATTGTCTTACAGACATAAAGACATGGATGACCTCTAATTTCCTGCTTTTAAACTCAGATAAAACTGAAGTTATTGTACTTGGCCCCACAAATCTTAGAAGCATGGTGTCTAACCAGATCGTTACTCTGGATGGCATTTCCCTGATCTCTAGTAATACTGTGAGAAATCTTGGAGTCATTTTTGATCAGGATATGTCATTCAAAGCGCATATTAAACAAATATGTAGGACTGCCTTTTTGCATTTACGCAATATCTCTAAAATCAGAAAGGTCTTGTCTCAGAGTGATGCTGAAAAACTAATTCATGCATTTATTTCCTCTAGGCTGGACTATTGTAATTCATTATTATCAGGTTGTCCTAAAAGTTCCCTAAAAAGCCTTCAGTTGGTTCAGAATGCTGCAGCTAGAGTACTGACGGGGACTAGCAGGAGAGAGCATATCTCACCCGTGTTGGCCTCTCTTCATTGGCTTCCTGTTAATTCTAGAATAGAATTTAAAATTCTTCTTCTTACTTATGAGGTTTTGAATAATCAGGTCCCATCTTATCTTAGGGACCTCGTAGTACCATATTACCCCATTAGAGCGCTTCGCTCTCAGACTGCGGGCTTACTTGTAGTTCCTAGGGTTTGTAAGAGTAGAATGGGAGGCAGAGCCTTCAGCTTTCAGGCTCCTCTCCTGTGGAACCAGCTCCCAATTCAGATCAGGGAGACAGATACCCTCTCTACTTTTAAGATTAGGCTTAAAACTTTCCTTTTCACTAAGGCTTATAGTTAGGGCTGGATCGGGTGACCCTGGACCATCCCTTGGTTATGCTGCTTTAGACGTAGATTGTGGGGGGTTCCCATGATGCACTGTTTCTTTCTCTTTTTGCTCCGTATGCATCACTCTGCATTTAATCATTAGTGATCGATCTCTGCCCCCCTTCACGGCATGTCTTTTTCCTGGTTTTTTCCCTCAGCCCCAACCAGTCTCAGCAGAAGACTGCCCCTCCGTGAGCCTGGTTCTGCTGGAGGTTTCTTCCTGTTAAAAGGGAGTTTTTCCTTCCCACTGTTGCCAAGTGCTTGCTCATAGGGGGTCGTTTTGACCGTTGGGGTTTTTCATAATTATTGTATGGCCTTGCCTTACAATATGGAGCGCCTTGGGGCAACTGTTTGTTGTGATTTGGCGCTATATAAGAAAAAAGTTGATTGATTGATTGATATATACATATATACACATATATATATACATATATACATATATACATATATACATATACATATATACATATACATATATACATATATATATACATATACATATATATATACATATATACACATATACACACATATACATATATATATATACGAGGGCTGTCCATAAAGTATAGGTCCTTTTTATTTTTTTCAAAAACTATATGGATTTCATTCATATGTTTTTACGTCAGACATGCTTGAACCCTCGTGCGCATGCGTGAGTTTTTCCACGCCTGTCGGTGACGTCATTTGCCTGTGAGCACTCCTTGTGGGAGGAGTCGTCCAGCACCTCATCGGAATTCCTTTGTCTGAGAAGTTGCTGAGAGACTGGCGCTTTGTTTTAATCAAACTTTTTTCTAAACCTGAGAGACACATCGAAGTGGACACGGTTCGAAAAATTAAGCTGGTTTTCGGTGAAAATTTTAACGGCTGATGAGAGATTTTGAGGTGATACTGTCGCTTTAAGGACTTCCCACGGAGCGAGACGTCGTGCAGCACTCCCAGGTGCCGTCGTCAGCCTGTTTCTATTGATCCAGGACGTCATGAGAGAACAGAGAAGTTTCAGAAGAAGTCGGTTTCAGCATTTTATCCGGATATTCCACTGTTAAAGGAGATTTTTTTTTAATGAAAGACGTGCGGGCGGATTGCAGCGTCGGCTTGCAGCTGCCGCGACGCTCCGCCACAGGAAAAACACCTCCGTTGGAAGCCTTAAGGACAAGTTGGAACATGTCCAGCTGTTAAACAATTTCTCATATACTCACTCCACTGAAAGCCATCAAAAGCTGCCTGGATTTTACAAATGGTTATCAACACGGAGGTGTTTTTCCTGTGCCGCCGCACCGCGCCGGCTGCGTCCCGACGCGCGGACCCGTCCGCACGTCTTTCATTAAAAAAATCTCCTTTAACAGTGGAATATCCGTATAAAATGTTGAAACCGACTTCTTCTGAAACTTCTCTGTTCTCTCACGACGTCCTGGATCAATAGAGCCTGAAATGTGTAGGTTTTCAGCTTGAAACAGGCTGACAACGGCGCCTGAGAGCGCTGCACGACGTCTCGCTCCGTGGGAAGTCCTTAAAGTGACAGTATCACCTCAAAATCTCTCATCAGCTGTTAAAATTTTCACCGAAAACCAGCTTAATTTTTCTAACCGTGTCCACTTCGATGTGTCTCACAGGTTTAGAAAAAATTTTGATCAAAGCACCAGTCTCTCAGCAACTTCTCAGACAAAGGAATTCCGACGAGGGGCTGGACGACTCCTCCCACAAGGAGTGCTCACAGGCGAATGACGTCACCGACAGGCGTGGAAAAACTCACGCATGCGCACGAGGGTTCAAGCATGTCTGACGTAAAAACATATGAATGAAATCCATATAGTTTTTGAAAAAAATAAAAAGGACCTATACTTTATGGACAGCCCTCGTGTGTATATATATATATATATATATATATATATATATATTTTTTTTTTTTTTTTTTCACGCCTGTCGGTTACGTCATTCGCCTGTGGGCAGTCTTTGAGTGAGGAGTCGTCCACACGCTCGTCAATTTTTTTCATTGTTTAGGAATGGCTCAGAGACTGTTGCTTTGTTTCATAAAAATTTTTTCAAAACTGTAAGGCACAACTGAGTGGACACCATTCAATAAATTCAGCTGGTTTTCGGTAAAAATTTTAACGGCTGATGAGAGATTTTGGTCTGTAACTGTCGCTTTAAGGACGGTCCACGGCGCCTGACGGCGATCTGCGCTTCGAGGCGGCAGCGTCTCGCCGTTTCAAGTTGAAAACTTCCACATTTCAGGCTCTGTTGACGCAGTAAGTCGTCAGAGAACAAAGAACTTTCAGAAGAAGTCGGCATGAGGAGTTTATTCGGACATTCCATTGTTAACGGTCATTTTGTAATGAAAGAACGTGCGGGCAGATTCGCATGTCGGGCTGGACCCGACCGCGGGGGGTCGCGGCAGGAAAAACACCTCCGTTAGAAACCTTAACGGGCAAGTTGGAACATGCCCAAGCTGTTAAACAATTTCTCAGTTACTCACTTGTTGAAAGCCATCAAAAGCCGCCTGAATTTTACAAATGGTTTTCAACACGGAGGTGTTTTTCTGGTCGCGGCGCACACAGATTTGCGTCGTCGTCACGGAAACAACTCGGCGAATTTGCACGCACGTTCTTTCATTAGAAAATGACCTTTAACAGTGGAATGTCCACATAAACTCCTCATGCCGGCCTCTTCTGAATCTTCTCTGTTCTCTCACGACGTCCTGGGTCAACAGAACCTTAAATTAGGATGATTTCAGCTCGAAACAGCCAGACAACGTCGCCTGGAAACGCTGCGCGACGTCCCGCTCCGTGGGAAGTCCTTACACCGACAGAAACACCCCATAATCTCTCATCAGCCGTTAAACTTTTCACAGAAAACCAGCTTAATTTCTCGAATAGTGTCCACTCGGATATTCCTCACAGGTCCAGAAAAAATTTTGATAAAGCAACGCGCGCCGTCTCGAGCAGCGTGTGAAACAAAGGAATTCAGCCGAGAGGGCGGGACCACATCTCACTCAAGGCCTGCCCACAGGGAAATGACGTCACCGACACGCGTGAAAAAACTCACGCATGCGCACGAGGGTTCAAGCATGATTGGTGTAATCGCATGTCATTCAAATCCATATAGTTAAAAAAAAAAATAAAAGGGTCGGTTTATTATCTAAGAGACCTCGTATATATATCAGAAGTCAATATTTACAACAATCAGGGTGACAGAAGGATTTGTAAAAATAAAGGTCGTAATAGTTTTGAAAAAGAAACCTCATATGCACATTTTTGGAACTGCAGTGAAACCAAAACAGCAAATATTAGAAGCTTTCCTCAGAACTTTCCTCAAAAATTAATTCCTCATGGAACTAAAGCTGATTTAAAAAAAGTGTTCACAATTCAGGAAACCAAAATAGGAGAAAATTAGAAATTCTGTTCATTCAATGACCCTGGTGTTATGAGTAAAAGTTAAATTCCCCCTGGAACAAAAGCTGAAAGTGTTAAAAATATTCTACAATGTGCTTCACATGAACATTTTTGTTGCAGAAATCCTAAACAGTATAACGGAATAATGACGTCAATTTTGATCTTGTGGAACAAAAAAGAATCTTCTGAGGAAAAAAGGCATAAGTACCAGTGTTTGTTGTTAACGGGTCATGCATTTATACAAATGAAATATAAAAGATGTACATGAATGACATCTGTCATGTTTCTGCTGAATGTATGAATAAATTCTGAATGTAATCAAAGAAGCAAAAACTGTTGGTTTAGCAGTCTGGTTTTTTGTCGTGTGTTTAGATGACTGTTATCTCCGAGCGGTGCGACACTGTGATGTTCAGCGAAGAACACGATGCTTTGAATTCTAAGTGGAGACATTTTGTTTGCCTTCCCATTAATTAAATTAGAAGAAACTCAGTGATTACCTCATTTCAACCACTTACTGCACATCTTCTGGGTTTGCTATGCAGATATTTGCAAGGATAGCGCTTGTGAAAGCTTTCTGCTGCTATTTTTTTCCTCATTAAACTATTGAAAGAGTTTCGCTTCATACTTAAATAATACAGTTTTAATCCTCTTTACAGCACATGATAAATTAGCTACACTGACATTCAACATTACACAACTAAAGAAAAAAAAATCGGCTTCAAACCTTTGCACGCTGACGTGTTATTAGGAAGTGTAATTCTACTGCTTTGATAAGCTGAAGCTAGCCAATGTAGCTATCACTTTTGTGTTTAAATATTTAAAGGAGAAGTTTTTGTTTTTTTTACAGGTTCAGTCACACTAAAACATTATTAGCAATCAACTTCTTAGTTTAAGACATTTTAAGCCATAAAAATGTGGACGTGGTTTTTTTGAGTGACAGCGGCTGAGTCCAGCGATTCTGACTCTCGTAGCATCCATATCCACTCGATGCGAAGCAACTCACTGTTGTGTTGTTGTTTCTGTTTGTTTGGAGTATTTTATTACAAACAAATGGAATAATACAGCTTGTTTTGCAGTCAAACGCCCTAATGGATCATTTAAGACATCTCTGCTGCATTAGTCCCACTGAGTGAAACTCACGTCTTATTTAATGTTGTATGCTGATGGTGTTTGCACTTTTAGCAGCTGCCGCTAGCTTCAACCATTTGGTCCACTTAATGCACGATTACTGAGAAAAGCGGCTCATAACTTTTAATGTCCACAACAAAGTAAATCTTTAGGAGCGCAGTCCCTAAAAATATCATTTAATAAAACATCCAAACCGATACTAGCCTGTTAGCTAAACTCGACGAAAGGGGTGTTTTTCTGGCTTTTTTCATCACACACTGAGCCACCTACATTCGGAACCCTTTTATACATTAATGAGTCCAGCGTGAATCGGTGTGGGCGGGAGTCTCAACATGGCAACACCCAGACAAGGGGGTCATTTCGGCTGTTATGGATCTCTATGGAAAAGTGCGCATGCTTTAGCCAGCATATATACAGTCTATGCTATGCACCTATGTTTATTGTGTCATGCAAGTTAACCCTCTGTGGTCCGAGGGCATTTATTGGACAGTTCACTCACCTGGCATAAATGTTTTATTACTGCTGTTAACAGCTCTCCCTGCATCCCACAATCAAGTTTTATGTCTCTTTTTTTCAGGACAACCTGTGTTTTCAGAAAATATATGTTTTTGTTGTGTTTTATAAGTGTAATAAAGGTTTACAATCAAAAATAGACAAGGAAAAAATAAAGCGAAAAATAATTTTCCACACACATTTATTCAAAACACACAGCAAACTATAATAAACAACTGTTTTGACACTTTATAAAGGTAATTTGAGATCTTGTGTGAAAGACTGTACAACAAAAAGGTTCAAACAATAAACACAAATGCACATTTTGAACAATATATACAAAATGGTCTATGTGTTTTCTTATTTTGATATGGTAAACAACTGCTTTATGCAGAGAAAGCAACAGAGTTATCCAGTAACATTCACATGCAAACTAGTGGAGCAATCTTGATAGTTACACACTCTTTGTGTGAGCACGTGAGATTGTCATCAGAGGCTCTCCATCTGCTCAGTGTGCTTTCACTGATCGCTGTGAGTGATGGCGCAGGGCGCACTGAGTATGTACTAACAGTATGTACTCAATGGAGCACCCAGGGGGTTATTCAAACGGGCCAACTAGTAACACATCACTCCTGAAACGATCTTTGGCTTTTCACGTGAGGTAAACCTGCTCTACGATTGGATTTTGGAACCACCATGTGAAGGTGAACCAATTCCGATTGGACACTCACACTGCGCACGTCATCACACACCTTCAATGAGGAGTACAAAGATGGCCGATGGCTGGCTCAAAAGTCCGCAGAGTTAACTTTTCATCAAAAGAAAAAGTAAGTTCCTATCTCATATCATTAAAAAGTTATTTATAATTTAGTAAAGCTTGGTCTTAGCCGTTGTATACGACGGCGTCGGCCCCAGAGGGTTTCAAATAAAGTGCTAACAAGGAAATACATTAGTGTCAATTATGTGCTACCAAGTAGAGCCCTTAATTTAATAGCGTGTTAGTTTCTGTTTTGTTTTTCTGAATGAAGTTTAAACTTGTATGGTTTATGCCATGTTAAACAAACTAACTTGTAAGAACTAGCGCATGGTAAAGTATTAACTGCCATGTTTGAAAAAATACATCAAGCTACCTGTATTTATTCTGGCATTTCTACCATCAAAGTAAAAAGGTAGCTGGTATTAATCAAGGGGTAAGCTTTGCGCGTCTCAGATGAGGCTCACCCGGAAGAAGAAAAAGTTGCAGTTCCTTGACTGGCCACTTGAGGCTGACTCCAAATGACAGCAAGTTTCCATTCAAGTACATATTGAATATCAAGCTTTAGAGCAGGCTTTAGAGTTTACAGCCTGGTACAAAAAAATAGAAGAAGGGGTTCAGTCTCTATAGGCAGTTTCACTCTCTGTGATGACAACTGTACAGGGATTGAATTTTTTTCTAACATCTTAGTTTAAAACATTTTAAGCCATAAAATTTAGGGGTGTGGTCACTTCGAGTGGCAGCTGCTGAACCAATTGCCTGTGGCTCTCTCTGGCTGGTACCTGTCTATAGGGCAGTGCAGTCTCCTTTGAACCCTGTGTGATATTGTGGGATTTGACCACTTACAGGGACAGCCGCTCCCGCTGCGCAATATTACACAACACAATGTCACACGGGGAAATGGTGTACTGTTTTGTTTTCAGCTGCAATCACCGAGCAATCTCAAAAAGTGCAGTTTTTTCAGTTCCCAGTGGAGAAGAGAAGATGAGGCAAATGAGAAAGGTCGTGTCGGTAAGTGTTAGCCTACACAGCTAATCAGAGCAGCTGTGTTCTCTCGCCTGCACAAGCGCCTCGACACGTTTAAGCTCCGGGTCATGAACAAACCACAACACATTTCCACTTTGTAATTTGCCAAAAACTCAGAGAAAGTGTCCCTTTGAGAAATTACGCCATATACGTCATATACAACCCCTGGCAAAAATTATGGAATCACCGGCCTCGGAGGATGTTCATTCAGTTGTTTAATTTTGTAGAAAAAAAGCAGATCACAGACATGACACAAAACTAAAGTCATTTCAGATGGCAACTTTCTGGCTTTAAGAAACACTGTAAGAAATCAGGAAAAAAAAATTGTGGCAGTCAGTAACGGTTACTTTTTTAGACAAAGCAGAGGGAAAAAAATATGGAATCACTCAATTCTGAGGAAAAAATTATGGAATCATGAAAAACAAAAGAACGTTCCAACACATCACTAGTATTTTGTTGCACCACCTCTGGCTTTTATAACAGCTTGCAGTCTCTGAGGCATGGACTTAATGAGTGACAAACAGTACTCTTCATCAATCTGGCTCCAACTTTCTCTGATTGCTGTTGCCAGATCAGCTTTGCAGGTCGGAGCCTTGTCATGGACTTTTTAATTCAACTACCACCAAAGATTTTCAACTGGATTAAGATCCGGACTATTTGCAGGCCATGACATTGACCCTATGTGTCTTTTTGCAAAGAATGTTTTCACAGTTTTTGCTCTATGGCAAGATGCATAATCATCTTGAAAAATGATTTCATCATCCCCAAACATCCTTTCAATTGATGGGATAAGAAAAGTGTCCAAAATATCAACGTAAACTTGTGCATTTATTGATGATGTAATGACAGCCATCTCCCCAGTGCCTTTACCTGACATGCAGCCCCATATCATCAATGACTGTGGAAATTTACATGTTCTCTTCAGGCAGTCATCTTCATAAATCTCATTGGAACGGCACCAAACAAAAGTTCCAGCATCATCACCTTGCCCAATGCAGATTCGAGATTCATCACTGAATATGACTTTCATCCAGTCATCCACAGTCCACGATTGCTTTTCCTTAGCCCATTGTAACCTTGTTTTTTTTCTGTTTAGGTGTTAATGATGGCTTTTGTTTAGCTTTTCTGTATGTAAATCCCATTTCCTTTAGGCGGTTTCTTACAGTTCAGTCACAGACGTTGACTCCAGTTTCCTCCCATTCGTTCCTCATTTGTTTTGTTGTGCATTTTCGATTTTTGAGACATATTGCTTTAAGTTTTCTGTCTTGACGCTTTGATGTCTTCCTTGGTCTACCAGTATGTTTGCCTTTAACAACCTTCCCATGTTGTTTGTATTTGGTCCAGAGTTTAGACACAGCTGACTGTGAACAACCAACATCTTTTGCAACACTGCGTGATGATTTACCCTCTTTTAAGACTTTGATAATCCTCTCCTTTGTTTCAATTGACATCTCTCGTGTTGGAGCCATGATTCATGTCAGTCCACGTGGTGCAACAGCTCTCCAAGGTGTGATCACTCCTTTTTAGATGCAGACTAATGAGCAGATCTGATTTGATGCAGGTGTTAGTTTTGGGGATGGAAATTTACAGGGTGATTCCATAATTTATTCCTCAGAATTGAGTGAGTCCATATTTTTTTACCCCTGTAGCGCCCACCCTCAAATGAGACTGTGCTGCCCAATTCTACTCACACAGAAAAGGAGGCAGGTGCACACTAGGAAAGCCGGGCAGAAATCTGCCCAGTAGTGACATCACACACAGGAAGTAGGGACATTTATTTATTTATTTTTGCTGTTCTGCTTTAATTTTGCATGTCAGTGGGGAAAAAAAACACTTACAACTTGGGCTACAAACTATTTCTGAATAGCATTTTATGCAGCGAAAAATAAACACAGTAGCATGGGAGGAGGCAGTAACTAGCCAGTGCTATATATACTGTAGCTTGTGTCTGTGTGAGCCAATCAGAAGCGATCAGTGCAAAGAGCTCTCCAGGCAGTGAAACAGAAGAACTCGCTTCTGGTTGCCTTCCTCCTTTTCCGCGCAAGCAGAGTAGGCGGGAACCAGCCAGTGACTCTCTTAGCGTTGGTGACTCAGAGGCTACTCAATGCAGCTGCTAGCTGTTGGAGAGGGTTGTGTCTGTCATTTTGAGTATTTTATTACAAATACCTGGAACAATATAGTTTGATGTGTGGTGGCATGTTCTAATGACTCATCCAAGTCCCTGCAGTCGTATTTGTGCTGAGTGAAATTCTCATCTTATTTAATGTTGTATGCTCACAGCATTAGCACTTTTGGCAGCTATCTGTAGCTCATTCTGTTAAGTCACCTTAAAAGTACACTCAACAAAAATATAAACGCAACATTTTTGGTTTTGCTCCCATTTTGTATGAGATGAACTCAAAGATCTAAAGCTTTTTCCACATACACAATATCACCATTTCCCTCAAATATTGTTCACAAACCAGTCTAAATCTGTGATAGTGAGCACTTCTCCTTTGCAGAGATAATCCATCCCACCTCACAGGTGTGCCATATCAAGATGCTGATTAGACACCATGATTAGTGCACAGGTGTTCCTTAGACTGTCCACAATAAAAGGCCACTCTGAAAGGTGCAGTTTTATCACACAGCACAATGACATAGATGTCGCAAGATTTGAGGGAGCGTGCAATTGGCATGCTGACAGCAGGAATGTCAACCAGAGCTGTTGCTCGTGTATTGAATGTTCATTTCTCTACCATAAGCCGTCTCCAAAGGCGTTTCAGAGAATTTGGCAGTACATCCAACCAGCCTCACAACCGCAGACCACATGTAACCACACCAGCATGTTCACCTCCAAGATCGTCTGAGACCAGCCACTCGGACAGCTGCTGAAACAATCAGTTTGCATAACCAAAGAATTTCTGCACAAACTGTCAGAAACCGTCTCAGGGAAGCTCATCTACATGCTCGCCGTCCTCATCGGGGCCTCGACCTGACTCCAGTTCGACTTGAGTGGGCAAATGCTCACATTCGCTGGCGTTTGGCACGTTGGAGAGGTGTTCTCTTCACGGATGAATCCCGGTTCACACTGTCCAGGGCAGATGGCAGACAGCGTGTGTGGCGTTGTGTGGGTGAGCGGTTTTCTGATGTCAATGTTGTGGATCGAGTGGCCCATGGGTGCGGTGGGGTTATGTAATGGGCAGGCGTCTGTTATGGACGAAGAACACAGGTGCATTTTACTGATGGCATTTTGAATGCACAGAGATACTGTGACGAGATCCTGAGGCCTATTGTTGTGCCATACATCCAAGAACATCACCTCATGTTGCAGCAGGATAATGCACGGCCCCATGTTGCAAGGATCTGTACACAATTCTTGGAAGCTGAAAATGTCCCAGTTCTTGCATGGCCGACATACTCACCGGACATGTCACCCATTGAGCATGTTTGGGATGCTCTGGACCGGCGTATACGACAGCGTGTACCAGTTCCTGCCAATATCCAACAACTTCGCACAGCCATTGAAGAGGAGCGGACCAACATTCCACAGGCCACAATTGACAACCTGATCAACTCTATGCAAAGGAGATGTGTTGCACTGCATGAGGCAAATGGTGGTCACACCAGATACTGGTATCCCCCCCAATAAAACAAAACTGCACCTTTCAGAGTGGCCTTTTATTGTGGACAGTCTAAGGCACACCTGTGCACTAATCATGGTGTCTAATCAGCATCTTGATATGGCACACCTGTGAGGTGGGATGGATTATCTCGCAAAGGAGAAGTGCTCACTATCACAGATTTAGACTGGTTTGTGAACAATATTTGAGGGAAATAGTGATATTGTGTATGTGGAAAAAGTTTTAGATCTTTGAGTTCATCTCATACAAAATGGGACCAAAACCAAAAGTGTTGCATTTATATTTTTGTTGAGTGTAGGAAGATGCTAGACATCCAGTTTCTCACTGATGCAAGGCAATCCTTTAAGGATTTTATGTGGATGTGATTACCAGCAGATATCAGCATGTATAACTGAGTATCATCAGCATAGCAGTGAAAGGTAACCCCAAAATGCCGCAATATGTGCCCAAGGGGTGCTATATAAAGGGAGAAAAGCAGGGGGCCTAAAATGGACCCCTGTGGAACCCCAAATTTCATGTCACTAAGGTTAGAGGTAGTGTTATTGTACAAAACACAGTAAGAATGACTGATCAGGTATGATGTCAACCATGCAAGGGCACTCCCAGTAATCCCAAAATGATTCTTCAGCCTATCAAGTAGAATATGATGATCCACAGTATCAAATGCAGCACTGAGATCTAACAGCACCAGAACCGTAGTGGTGTCTGAATCCACTGTAAGCAGAAGATCATTCACCACTTTAGTGAGAGCCATCTCTGTGGAATGATATTTTGTAAAAGCAGACTGCAGTGGCTCAAAAAGATTATTTTCGCCAAGTTAGTCCATGACCTGCTGTGAACCACTTTTTGAGAATTTTAGAGCAAAATGATAGATTTCATATATAGTTTGGTATGTAGTTTCTTCAATACACTAGGGTCAAGACTAGATTTCTTAAGTAATGGTTTAAATTACCATCCATCCATCCATTTTCTACACCTGCTTACTCCAATTAAGGGTCACGAGGGGCTGAAGCCCGTCACAGAAGTCATACACCCTGGGCAGGACGCCAGTCTGTCACAGGGCCACATATAGACAGACATTGATATTTTGCATGTTTTTGATTTTTATTTTGCCCCATTTAATGTCACAGATTACTTCCTAAATTCATTCTTGAAAAATGTTTTTTTCATATATGTTCAAAAGGTGAGTATAGCATACTTACTGATGAGAAAACATCAAAAACACATTTTTACACAAACATTAGTTAAATATATCTAAATAAATTAGAGTATATAGATAGGATAACGCTCTAACTGTGCAAAGTTATTGCAATCAGCCAGCCTGCAAAAACTAATGGACTGGGCTGTGACCTGGGCATGGATCAAAATGATAAACCTGCCCTGGAAGCAGGTGGTAGCTAAACCTACTATGCTGTTCATTTGACCAGCGCCAATTAATTGGCAATTACATGGATACAGCAGCCCACAGTGCGTACGTGTGCAGAGAGACCTTCCTGGTCTCACACAGATCCAACCAATATTTACATTACTGGGATTCTGGCCCAAAACGTCTCTCAGCTGCTGAAGAGCAAGAGGACAGCCTAATTGCATTTCCATCTGTTTACCAGGTCGGCAAAGCTTTTCCTGCCTAATGATTTCCCAGCAGTCCCTGGGGTAGTCACCTGAACGAGTTAAGTGAAGCAGGAAAATACTGTCATGACTGTTGTGAAAACCACAACGTCAGTTTTAAAGAATTTGCCCTTTGCCCCTGTAACACATCCATTTTAATGCCCAAGAGGCCAATTAAATGATTGTTAGAACCGTATGACAGTACTGATATCAAACACCAAGTAAAAATAATAAGATGACACTTGGAAAGTTTGCAAGAAATCGTGGAACAGATTTGAGAAGTTTCTTTAACTGTAAAGAAACCAGGGGTGATGCTAGAAAAGAACAACAAAGAGGAGAGAGCTGCTTCTCTTCAAACCCTGAGTAGATTCAAGCAAGAGAAAAGGTCTGTTGCCTTGACAACTGCAGCTCACTCTGCTGTCGTCTGGCAGCTTCAACTTGTCCGGTAACGGACCCCCACCCACATGCCCTTTATTTTAAGGACAGTAACTTTCATTTCCCCAGCTGCCCAGAGAAACAACGAATCTTATTCTAACACATCACCATCTTCAGAAACAGCTTCTGTGGCACGATTCTCTTCACACACTTTGTGCCCTGCTCCACCGATGCGCCCCAGGGCTCCGTACTTGGCCTGCTTTCAAATCTCTCCCACACTTCCATGTCTTTTTTTTTAAATATACTTTACAGTTATTGATCAAATTCAACTTTGGCACCCACACTGAGCTCCAAATCTCTGCATGACAGCCCAATGCCAGACAAAACTCCTAATCACCACCTCCAGCACAAATCTGACAGTTTTGACCTGCTTTTGCATGCTGACCCATTCCACCACCCATTTCATCAGGGCACCCGTCTGACAATTTCCAACACAATGAGAGTCGTTTCATGTTTTAATGTTTGCTGAACATAATGGGCATTTCAGCTGCAGATTTTAGAAATCAGCGGTCAAACAAAAAATGACTGTGTCATAATGCGCATCAGATCTCACCAGCCAACTGCATTAAACTTAAGTACTGCATACAGAATAGTGGTGACTTAGTGAACGTGTGCAGCCCAGTGAAGCATGGGGTGACCAGACACCCCCGTTTTCCAGAGATAGTCCCCATTTTCATCTTAACTGATTAAAGCTAACTGATTAATAACTATCTCTTAAAACTATGTGATGTTTTTTACAAAAGAAGTAACTGAATCTAAAACTGCACGAATATGAAGCAAACAAAAAGCTAATTGAAAGTTAACTGTAACACAAACAATAACCATGCTTGGCTATGAAGTCTAGCGTCAAATGCATACTTTCAAACCAACAACACTTTTACCGATCTCTTCAGTATGAATACAATAAATTTGGCCACTGTTTCATTAGACAGTCTGATGTCTTTTCAGTTACTATATATTTCTTTGTAACCACTTCCAACTATATTTCCCACCATCAAGGATGGTTTTCACAGGAGCTACTTCGGGGCCGGAATCCGAGCCATATACAAATTTTGTTTCAAACAAACCAACTCTCTGCTTTTAATTTATGGATTCTGCTTCTGTACCTGTCCAGGGCTGAGTTGAGTTCGTCCAGCCTGTGGGTATCGGTGGTGTTACCCAGCTTGGACAGAGTGTCCATCCTCTTCATAATGACCTCCAGCATATCACTGATTTTCCTCAGCACCCCACGAGATTCTTGTCCACCAAGTACTGAAAACACACACATATATACAACTGAGCAAAATATTTATAGTATACTTTTTTATTTTTTGAGTGAACATTGTCATCATCTGACAAAATGATTGTTAGTGACCAACCCACTGAATGCTGGACCTGCCTTTAACATTTGCTTCATTTGTAAGAAAGCCTTGTTTGAAAAAATACTTTGAATTTGCCCTATTGAGATATCCCATAAACCCTTGCACGCCAGAGTCACTGTAATCAAAACAACAAAGACAATTGTAAATGAACATTATACTACAAAAATGTAATTTTTTTATGCTTTTCATCACGTTAACAACAGACTGCTGCATGAGACCCTGAAAACTCACTAAAACAAATATTCCAAATATAATCCATGTCTCCTATGTTTAACCTGCGTGGAATTTAATAAACGTAAACCGAATTTCAGACTTTTTATATATATTACTCTGGAACAAACTGGACAAACAGAACTGTAAAAGACAATATTGAGGGCATTAACCCTCTGGGGTCCAAGGGCATTTTTGGGACAGTTCACTCTCCTGGCATTAATGTTTTATTATTGCTATTAACAGCTCTCCCTGCATCCCACAATCAAGTTTTATGTCTCTTCTTTTTCAGGATAACCTGTGCTTTCAGAATATATATGTTTTTGTTGTGTTTTATAAGTGTAATAAAGGTTTACAATCAAAAATAAGGAAGGATAAAGTAAAGCGGAAAATAATTTTCCACACACATTTATTCAAAACACACAGCAAACTATAATAAACAACTGTTTTGACACTTTATAAAGGTAATTTGAGGTCTTCTGTGAAAGACTGTACAACAAAAAGGTTCAAACAATAAACACAAATGTACATTTTGAATAATATATACAAAATGGTCTATGCGTTTTTTGTCTGCATGGTAAAAGCAAGAGTTATCCAGTAACATTCACATGCAAACTAGTGGAGCAATCCTGATAGTTACACACTCTTTGTTTGGGCACATGAGATTGTCATCAGAGGCTCTCCGTCTGCTCCGTCTGCTTTCAGTGATCGCTGTGCGTAATGGCGCAGGGCACATTTGGAGCCCAATAGTATGTACTCATTGGAGCACCCAGGGGGCTATTCAAATGGGACAACTAGTAACATATCACTCCTGAAAACAATCTTTGGCTTTTCACATGAGGTGAATCTGCCCTATGACTGGATTTTGGAAAACCATGTGACGGTGAACCAATTCCGATTGGACACTCACATTGCGCACATCATCACACAGCTTCTATGAGGACTACAAAGATGGCCGATGGCTGGCTAGAAAGTCCGCAGAGTTAATTTTTCAGCCAAAAAAGTAAGTTTCTATCTCATATCATTAAAAAGTTATTTAGAATTTAGTAAAGCTTGGTCTTAGCTGTCGTATACAACGGCGTCGGCCACAGAGGGTTAAAGAGCAAACTTCACTTTCCCTCAGAATGACATGAACAGGAAGCGGTCGTACTTCACAGCAATTCCCATTGAAAATAATGGAGAAACAACCTGACCTTCTATTATGTTTACCTAAAACAAACGCAATAACATTGTCTATAAACCCAGAGAATATATTCACAAGAGTTTTAGGCACAATATACAAAGAGTTTTATGTTGCGATGTTAATGCTGTTATCTGTGTGCAGTGCTTAAAGTGCAGTCTGATCAGAGCGTCTCAATGCATTTCTCAATGTTACTGACATCCCGCAGCGCGGCGACCTCTTTGAAGTTTTGCAAGATATTGCGGGATTTGAAACCTCAATAGGGCAAATAGGCATATGTATGTATATACTTAACATCTTAAGCCAGAAGTCAGAAGTCTTAAAAATGCCAAGATATAGGAAGGATTCTCCAGACTTTATCCATGTTTTCTTTTGACATTGCAATTAAAAATATCAAAATAAATTGCATTTTTTGTATAATTCATTGAAAGCCTGTTATTACATTAAACTCAGCAGCTAGCAGAGCCTCTTGTTTGTTGGTGGAACGCTGAGAGCAGACTAGCTAGATATAACTGAAGTGGAGGATTCTAAAGTGGAGGAATGACCCGGCACTTCTCCCATCACCAAAATGCCTGCGAGTCCAAAGCAAATAAAAGAATGAAACAAAGCTGAAACTAACAAAAGAAAAACAAAGTAAACGGCGACCTTGACCCTTTAAACTAAATCAAAATGAAACATTCATGATGACGTGACTTGACAGTGGGTATCAGACCAAGCACCAGCCTGTGACCATTTCTGCAGCCAACTTGCACTTTCCAATGTATCTGCAGCTGCGGGATCTGGCTGTCTTGACAACAGGTTTGTCTTCACCACAACAACGTGTGCGCACACACATGTCCCAGCCACAAGCTGCAGGAACGTGCATGTGCATAAATAAATAAATAGTAAATAGTAAAAGTAAATAGATTAGATAGTAAAAGTAGTTGATCAAACATTCTTGCCATTATTGTTTCTGTATGAAAATGTTGCTTTTCGACCCACACATGGACAAGTCACGTTCAGCTCATCGGATCTTTAGTTATTGATCCGTTCAGATATCGTCAATGTTTGTAAAAGACATCTGACTTGGGAGGTTGGACGAAGTTGGATGACAGTCAAACGGAATGCTGACGGTAAGGGAACTATGCAACCAATGAGGAACCGTCAAGACAGAAAGTAAAATGGAATACGGATGAAATGAAGTTGTTGTCAGAATTTGTTCACCTTTTTCAACAGTTTGAAAATTCTGACGAAGCACCAGCTACAGGAACGAAGCTGGACAACGGTTAAATGATGTCTCCAAAAGTCAATGTTAGTCCAGATTTCTTGTTTTGTTTTGTGGTATGCTGCATTTACACATAACGATGGCACATCACGAAAGCCACGAAGTAGATATTCTTGGCCGCTGATCACGAATGTGATGATATGAGGCAGAGGCGTCAGGTGTCCTCAGGAACTGCTGCAACCTGTTACCACGCATTACGATTAATGGCACGTGTTGCTGGAGAATTATCAGGAACCATTACGCACGGTCAAGAATAATGTTACGCATTGTTGCGCATCGTTAAGTTCTGTCACGTTATGAATGAGGCTAATTGTCTCCACACCCCCATATTCATCTAAATGTCAGTTGCTGAACAATTCAGATTGCTCCAGTTTGCTCCTCAAAATCCACAGTAGAAGAACTTTGTGACTGCATGCTTAGTTGGGCTCTGTGCCATGGAGTGGCGCAGAAAGGAGGAGGAGACTGAGAGCCAGATGTGTGGCTCCACACGGCTCTCGTCTCGCTTGTTTTCCCAAACATCAGGCACATGCAGCAGGTGGAACATCTGCAGGACCACGCTGATGAGCAATGGAACGAGACTTTTAGCCGACATGGTGTCTTCAGCATACTGCAGCAATGAAACTGAATGCAGTGCAGCAGCGTTTAATTGTGCGCACGTCGGAGAAGAACGCTGTCACGCTATATTAAGGAGCACCATTAATCAAGACGGATCAACACGCTCAGTTGCAACCTCCACGACATGAGGCAAAATGAGGGTGGTGCGTGACACATTTGTGGAAGATTTTTTGACAGCCAAAAACATGCTTCACGATAATCACGAATAGCACGCACCAACAGGCACTATTAACAAACCTATTCCGATGCATTAAGTCACGTTAAGAATGTCAGGAATGTGCCAAGAATGACGCAAATATGACATTCGTAATGCGTCTTGCCTATGTGTAAACGCATTAGCCTTTAGAAACTGCAGTTTGTGTGGACTCACTTCTCTCTGTAACAGTTCATTCATCTCTACCCAGGAGAAAGTCCCCTTTCTCAGAAAAGAATGATGTTATTTCACTAGAAAACTAAACAAAAGGGCAACAACAACGATCAAAAAAAAAAAGTGTGTGCTTGTGCACTAGGCACTTTTTAAAGTGGGTAAAGATGCAAGCTGTATCTACAGGGAGGTTACAAAAACATCTTTAAAATACATTTACGATCCACTACATGAAAAAAGGTGTTTTATTGTTAAAGCATCATAAACTGAACAGGCCAATCACAGGACCAGTAGGAGGGGCTTGATGAATGGTTTATTTCCTTTTGCATTTTTCAATGACAGAACAGAAAAAGACACAAATTCAAGTGTTTTTTCATAATTCAGTGAATGTATCTCAGGATAGTATCTTTATCGAACATTATTCACAACTGTAAGTTGTTGAGAAATTGCTGTCCTTCTGTCCGTCTGTACAGCATACATGTATAAAAGTAAGTCCCTTCAGCTGCTCCCTTGTTTGCACTCGGGGTCGCCACAGCAAATCCAAGGTGGATCTGCATGTTGAATTGGCACAGGTTTTATGCCAGATGCCCTTCCTGATGCAACTCCACATTACATGGAGAAATGTGGCAGGGGTGGGATTTGAACCCGGAACCGTCTGCACTGAAACCAAGTGCATTAACCACTTGGCCACCACCCCTGCTTTCCAGCATAAATGTATATGTTCGAAAATTCAGGAGCCATAAAGCTCTCACAGTCAAACTTTTTATACATCAATACTGGGAGGTCAAACATCTGCATGCCCAAAAATTTCATGCATTTCTGACATTGGGCTGTCCAAAGACATGCAGCTTCGGTGGATTGGATACTTTAAATTGTCTGTAGGTGTGAGTGTGTATGTGTTTGTTTGTCTCTCTGTGGCCCTATGACAGACTGGCGTCCTGTCCAGGGTGTACCCACCTTTCACACATAATTCAAATTGATCAGAACACTTACTCAGGAGCATAATAAATAAAACACTTTAACCGACAAAACAAAAATGAATAAAACAATTTGTGCTGAATTTTTTATGATTATTTTTTGTGATTTTTAATTTTTTTTTTATTAGTTTTTATTTTTGCAGCAGTTGCATCACCCAACATGACAGAGACCATGTCTCCTGCTGCTCAGCTCCTCTGCAAAGGTGCTATGATACTAACGGTGCTCGCGGGTTTACTGAAGCAGCATTCATAAAGCGGGATGATTGCTGGCAATATTCTGCACATTTTCGCTGAAAAAACTCAAGCGACTTATCTGCATGATTGGGGTGTAATGTCTTTAAGTGACATCTTAATTTATTTGGCTTCATGCTGTCCGCTGCCAACATTTGAAGACATAGCGGTCTTTCCTCGTCTCCCACCGTAGTGCGAAAAAACCCCGACATACAGCTGCGTTCCATTATGCTAGAGTTCTCAATACTTCCTGCACACACTCTGACAATGAGAGCGCCACTGCCATCTAATGCAGTGAATGTGCAATTACACTTTTTCTAATACAGGAAAAAAGCATGTTCCCCATGGTCACACGTACCCAACTATTTGAGAAGGACTGGATTAGGGCATGATGGTGTACATACCTCTGGGGAGGGTGTGATGATGCTTTTTTAAGGAGGCTCCAACATTTTGCCATCTTGTAGCAATTATGGCAGTGTGACATCAGATAAAATGAAAGTTCTACTCAAGGTATCCAGTCAATGGTTTGTGCATAATGGGTTATCTACTTTGGGATATTTCAGAGCTCCCTAAATGTTTCTTGTTTACGTCATTTTTAAACTTGTATCTCAACACACTGCATGATGCATTTCGTTTACCTTTATTCAGCATATAAACAGCAGATAGAGGAAAAACTGCACACAGAAGGCAACAGTACAAATGGTGACCCAAGTGAAATTTGTTCAGAGTATCGATTGTTGCTGCAGCACTTCCAAAATTGGATCATCCGAGGAGATTAGCCGTTCCTAAGTCTGCCCTTTTATTAACCAGTTAATGAAGAATGACATGGTGGAGGCGCGACTTTACATGCTGAAGTGTCTACACCGCTGTCAGCACTCTAAAAAACACAGGAGCAAGTACATCCCGAGAGGCACCGGCAAGCCAGACGAAAAGGAAGCCTGACGGACGGTTGATTGCAAACGTGTAGGTACGGCTCAGTTCTAAAAACATGCTGTGTTGGAAGCGCGTTTGGTCTCAGTAATGGCGATATACAAGTGCTGTGTATGTGTGTGTGAGGAACGTTATTATGAAGAAATGTGAGCACGTTTGCTCACACTTCAGCTCACAGCCTTTTTTTTTATGGAGGGTCTCCAACACCGAGCAAGTGCTGCAAGTCCTCAGCTTTCAGCATGAATGCTGTGTCTTCTTTTAAAGTCTGTTATAAAACACAAACAAATTTCCAGTAAAGTAATCGACATTAATCGTAACTTATTTGTTCAACGGGAGAGGTTAGTGAATTAGTGTTTCACACATATGGTTTTGGACTTGGGGCTGAAGGTATGATAACATGGCACCAAGCAGTTATTTCTTCATGATTGCAACTCCGTTTCATACTCTGTGCCTTTCTTCTTGTTCTAAAATTGTGTGAGATAAAGCATTTTGCTTGTTTGATCCCCATATAGAGAGTCCTCTTATAATTCTGTTGTCATTTTTCTCCCAAAGGAACAGTGTGTGTGTGTGTGTGTATGTGTGTGTGTGTATATATATAGATATATATATATATATATATATATATATATACACGAGGTCTGTCAATAAAGCAACGGTCCTTTATATTTTTTTCAAAAACTATATGGATTTCATTCATATGTTTTTACGTCAGACATGCTTGAACCCTCGTGCGCATGCGTTGAGTTTTTCCACGCCTGTCGGTGACGTCATTCGCCTGTGAGCACTCCTTGTGGGAGGAGTCGTCCAGCCCCTCGTCGGAATTCCTTTGTCTGAGAAGTTGCTGAGAGACTGGCGCATTGTTTGATCAAAATTTTTTCTAAACCTGTGAGACACATCGAAGTGGACACGGTTCGAAAAATTAAGCTGGTTTTCAGTGAAAATTTTAATGGCTGATGAGAGATTTTGAGGTGATTCTGTCGCTTTAAGGACTTCCCACGGTGCGAGACGTCGCTCAGCGCTCTCAGCCGCCGTCGTCAGCCTGTTCAAGCTGAAAACCTCCACATTTCAGGCTCTATTGATCCAGGACGTAGTGAGAGAACAGAGAAGTTTCAGAAGAAGTCGGTTTCAGCATTTTATCCGAATATTCCACTGTTAAAGGAGATTGTGGATCCTGTTTTGCCGCCATCGGAATATGTAAATTGCACTCAGATGGTTCTCACATAACACATGGATCACCGTCGGATAGGTGTCCTATCTTGACCACGCCCGGAGAATTTTGAACATGTGCGTCACACTTGGGGCTGCCGGCCGATTTTGACCAACTGTGTGGACTCCCGCAGATGGCTGTCAGAACATTTTGGAACTGAAATGCGGCACTTTTCGGATGTCCGCCGATTAATAAGTCCGGCGCCACTCTGTGTGATTCCGGCTATAAGTGTCAGGCTCCTGGGTTGTGGGGTGGTTTTTGTATCCTGTCTGTCTCTTTTTCTGTCTTTCTGCTTGGGTTTACACTGTCCTGTTGTTTCTTGCCTTCTTCTCTTGGTTCTTGGTGGTGGATGTCTCCTTCTGTCTGGCCACGCCCCAGTTCTGGGAGTTTCTCAACAAACCTGTTCTGAGTTGCAGTTAATTGGGTGCTTTATAAGCTTCACGGTTTGACTCTGTCCTTCGCCAGTTCGATGCTCCTTGTGCCTTCTTACCAGGTCAGTATTTGTATTCCTGCCTTTCTTTGTTTGCCTCATCAGTTTTTTGATGACTACCTGCTTGTATTTCGACCACGCTCTCTGCCTGATGTTTTTATCCTGTTTTGTTTGGACTGCCTATCTGTGTACTGACCCCAGCCTGTTCTACCAGTAAACGTTGTTTCACCACTGAGCTACTTTTGCATTTGTGTCCAACCCTTCGAGCCTGTTAATGAGTGACAGGGGTATAAAGGGCACGAATGTGTCAACATGTGTTTGACCAATTTCTAACATGCTTATTCCACCATCCATCTGCCATCAAGAATATTTTTCACTTTTTCTCCAAGACCCTTGGGTCAAAACTAACCAACATTGGCAAATGGGAAATGCCAGTAGTGAAAATATCACCAGAGAGAGTGACTTGATTTGCATATTAATTAACTCACTGAGTGGAAAAATAACATTTTCAGTAAATACCTCCTTCCCTAAAAATAAATAAGTAAATAAAACGAAAAAAGTCATATGACTTGACCACCTCAGCTGGCTACTTTTAAGTTGAAGCAACACTTTAACTCCATATGTCAAAGGTCCAGTTAGCCTACAAAGCAAAGACTGTTCAATTGACTTCAAAAGTCTGACATCAAATTAAAATGATGCATTACAGCTAGAGACCCTTTATACAGAGAGTAGCGACATGATGAACTGAAAAAAAAAAACGTGACTCATGGTGCTATTTGGTGGCCAAAATAGCGCTCGTTGTTAAACTATATGCATGTAAATCCATCTTATTTATTTATTTATTTATTTGCTGAAAATGCCTGGTTGTTGTGCATTTGGATGCACCAACAGACACAGCAATGGCTGTAAGCGGTACAGATTCCCTTCAGATCTGAAGAGAAGAAAAATTTGGGAAAATAAAGTCAGCCGTGTGGGATGGAAGCCGACATCATCATCAAAGTTTTGCAAGGTAGTGTTCACTCCCATGTAGAGTGAAACTCGCCTAAATCGTCATTGTATAAACTGGACGCTTTTGTATGGTTTTCCATGTAATAAACACGGTATATAACGGATTTTGTACAACAGATTTTCGCTAAAATTAACATCCTGTCCAATCACAATGTATTTCCATTAAAAACCCCTCACATACGTGGTCTGTCAATAAAGTAACGGTCCATTTTATTTATTTTTTTTAATTATATGGATTTGAATCACGTGCGATTGCATCACACAAGGTTGAACCCTCGTGTGCATGCGTGAATTTTTCCATGCCTGTCGGTGACGCCATTCGCCTGTGAGCACGGCTTGTGGGAGGAGCGCTCCACCCCCCTCGTCGGATTTTTTCCTGAGAGAAAATGGCCGAACGCTTGGAGCAGTGCTACTGCATTAAGTTCTGCCAGAAACTTGGCGACAGCCAGGCAGAAACGATTCGAAAAATCCAGACGGCTTTCGGAGATGAAGCCATGAGCAGCACACGGATTAAGGAGTGGTACAACCGGTTTAAAGACGGGCGCGTAACGGTGGAGAGCGAGCCGCGCTCCGGTCGGCCATCAACGAGCCGAAATGACGAGATCATTTCCAAAGTGCACGCTGTGGTTATGCGGGATCATCGTGTGACTGTCCGAGAAATTGCAGAGGAAGTGGACATTACCAGGACTTCGGCACATTCCATCGTGACGGAAGATCTGGGCATGAAACGAGTGGCGGCGAAGTTCGTGCCAAAGTTGCTGACGGCGGAGCAAAAGCAACATCGTGTTGAAGTCTCACAGGACATGCTGGACTCCATTCACACTGATCCCAGCTTTATGGACACCATAATCACCGGTGATGAGTCCTGGGTGTATGGGTACGATCCGGAAACGAAATTCCAGTCGTCACAGTGGAAGCATTCCACATCGCCAAGACTGAAGAAGGCGCGCCAAGTGCGCAGCAAGATCAAGGTAATGCTGACTGTTTTTTTTTACTCCCGTGGTGTGGTACACCATGAGTACGCACCACAGGGTCAAACAATAACAAAGGAGTATTATAGGGATGTCCACCGTCGTCTACGTGATGGTGTGCGGCGCAAGAGACCGGAGTTGTGGGCCAGAGGAAATTGGCGCCTCCACCACGACAACGCGCCAGCTCATTCCTCTCATTTAATTCAGACTTATTTGACCAAAAACCAGACTCCGGTGGTTCAACAGGCACCTTACTCCCCTGACATGGCCCCTTGCGACTTCTGGCTCTTCTCAAAACTTAAAATACCATTAAAAGGAACCCGATTTGAGACAAGAGAGGACATCATGGCTGCGACGACGGCGGAGCTGCGCGCCATCCCGAAAAAGGCGTTTTTGGAATGCTTCCAACAGTGGCGACACCGCTGGGAGAAGTGTGTGGAGTCCCAAGGAGAGTACTTCGAGGGTGATTAGGTTTCCAACCCTCCAGGTAAGCCAGTTTTTTTTTCCCAGCCAATGGTCCGATACTTTATTGACAGACCTCGTATAGCGGACAGAGCAGTCTGACATGCACCTATCAAATCAGTCACAAAGCTGTGATTTTACACTGTTCTGGTTTCACTCTTTCCACTCATATTTTAATATATTTTGAAGTGTGTATGTTGAAGATATAATGGATCAAATACATTTGGCAGAAAAGTCTGCAAATTTACAACACGGAGTCGGAAAAAGAGGAATTTGTACACCTTACCTTTGAATTACAAATTGATTAAAAAGAAAAGCTTGTTGAGGGACAAATGTATCCAGAATAAAGCATAATCCAGTGATGGAGAACTTTCAAAATGTCACACATGTTGATGTCATGTCATTGCATGACACGGTGTTACAGAGTTGCAGAAGCATAAATCAGGCTTAAAATTAATTAAATAAATCATCATAAATTGTAAATTTATGTTAATTTGATATAGCTTAATTATTTTTATATTTATTTTGATAGCACCTGTACCTGGATGTGTTGCTGTACGTGGTGAACTGATTTAAAAAAATGTTGAAAATATGTTTGTTCAGCAGTTCAGCACAATTGACCCCAAAATGTGCCTTCACCGTTGTCACTACTCTTTGTATAAAGGGAGTTAACTTAACACCCCCCCCCCAAAAAAAAACCACCAATAAAAGATGGCAGTGTGTCATGTAATGTATATTCCACAATTGTATTCAGAAAAGAAAAAACCTCTCCATCTCACCTGTCACAAGGATAAATTTACACATTCTCCTTCTGCTCTGTGCTCCCTCATTCCCGCATAAAACACTAACTACAACCCCTGGCAAAAATTATGGAATCACCAGCCTCGGAGGATGTTCATTCAGTTGTTTAATTTTGTAGAAAAAAAGCAGATCACAGACATGACACAAAACTAAAGTCATTTCAAATGTCAACTTCCTGGCTTTAAGAAACACTATAAGAAATCAAGAAAAAAAGATTGTGGCAGTCAGTAACGGTTACGTTTTTAGACCAAGCAGAGGAAAAAAATATGGAATCACTCAATTCTGAGGAATAAATTGTGGAATCACCCTGTAAATTTTCATCCCCAAAACTAACACCTGCATCAAATCAGATCTGCTCGTTGATATTGACCCTATGCCATGACATTGACCCTATGTGTCTTTTTGCAAGGAATGTTTTCACAGTTTTTGCTCTATGGCAAGATGCATTATCATCTTGAAAAATGATTCCATCATCCCCAAACATCCTTTCAATTGTCCAAAATATCAACGTAAACTTGTGCATTTATTGATGATGTAGTGACAGCCATCTCCCCAGTGCCTTTACCTGACATGCAGCCCCATATCATCAATGACTGTGGAAATTTACATGTTCTCTTCAGGCAGTCATCTTTATAAATCTCACTGGAACGGCACCAAAAACAAGTTCCAGCATCATCACCTTGCCCAATGCAGATTCGAGATTCATCACTGAATATGACTTTCATCCAGTCATCCACAGTCCACGATTGCTTTTCTTTAGCCCAGTGTAACCTTGTTTTTTTCTGTTTAGGTGTTAATGATGGCTTTCCTTTAGCTTTTCTGTATGTAAATCCCATTTCCTTTAGGCGGTTTCTTACAGACGTTGACTCCAGTTTCCTCCCATTCGTTCCTCATTTGTTTTGTTGTGCATTTTTCGATTTTTGAGACATATTGCTTTAAGTTTTCTGTCTTGACGCTTTGATGTCTTCCTTGGTCTACCAGTATGTTTGCCTTTAACAACCTTCCCATGTTGTTTGTATTTGGTCCAGAGTTTAGACACAGCTGACTGTGAACAACCAACATCTTTTGCAACATTGCGTGATGATTTACCCTCTTTTAAGAGTTTGATAATCCTCTCCTTTGTTTCAATTGACATCTCTCATGTTGGAGCCATGAATCATGTCAGTCCACTTGGTGCAACAGCTCTCCAAGGTGTGATCACTCCTTTTTAGATGCAGACTAATGAGCAGATCTGATATGATGCAGGTGTTAGTTTTGGAGATGAAAATTTACAGGGTGATTCCATAATTTATTCCTCAGAATTGAGTGAGTCCATATTTTTTTCCTCTGTTTGGTCTAAAAAAGTAACCGTTACTGACTGCCACAATTTTTTTTCTTGATTTCTTATAGTGTTTCTTAAAGCCAGAAAGTTGCCATTTGAAATGACTTTAGTTTTGAGTCATGTCTGTGATCTGCTTTTTTTCTACAAAATTAAACAACTGAATGAACATCCTCCAAGGCTGGTGATTCCATAATTTTTGCCAGGGGTTGTACTCTCTCAGCCTTAACTCAAATATTCATTACAAAAAAAAGTCTGATTGAGACTGAGTTTCTCTTCTTTTTGGTGCCTTTGGGGGTGCTGCCAGATCCAGAAGCTATCAGAGCAGAAAACTTCTGTCACTTATCGTCTGTGCAGCTGCAGAGCCTTATCGTGCCTGACAGCCTAGAAAGAAAAAAAAATACTACCTGCACTATTTTTACATGCTACTGCGTGGCTTCTATTAAAACCTCAGTGTGTTTCTCTCCAGCATACAGATGTTCATTTAGGAGCATGTCAGTGATGCCTGCGTTTGCACATTGTGGAACACTGCAGAGCTGGAGTCAGTGCAGATTAAGCACAGTTGCAATTGGAAGCCGTGTTGTAACACAGTGTTTTATACATGGGTGCTTTGTGTTTTCAACAAAAATACCAATGCACAACTGGTAGATGCAGAAAGGCAGACTCGGGAAGGGAGCTTACTGAAATAGCACCCTGCTGTCCTAATCAAATGAAAAAATACTTAAGAGTGTCACACACGTACACACACCACTCCACAATGCTGAGAGAACCATAAAAATAGCTTGAGCATTGGCATAAACGCAAAACCCGCTTGCATTAAAAATATATTACTCAGACAAATGCTAGAATGCAACTTGCTGTCCCGCTTTTCTACCCTGTATGGATTAGGTAGACATTTTGATTGAAAAAAAACAAAACAATTCTGTTAAATTAACGGTGAAATTCTGTGAAATCACAACATAAAGAAATTGTAGAAAGAAAAACAATGGAGTGGTGTTTAATTTACAGCAATAATGTGTAAAATGTGGAACCAAACTGAAGTGTAAATTTAACAGTACAAATATGTTAAAATAATCATATACCATTGTATATTTTACAAATGACTGTAGTATAAACACAGAAAAACCACAATACCAAAAACTGTCCAATACAGTGAGATTTTACAGATGAGAATTTTCACAAATACAGTAAAATACTGATAATTAAACGTTTGAAAAAAGAGGTGATGTGTCTGTTTAAACTACATTTTGAGGGTAATTAAACATAAGGTGACTGTTTTGCAGAGATTTCATGTTCTAAATAGACAATAAAATTACAACAGGTTTACACTATAAATTTACATGGTTTTATGTAAAACATATACATATTCTCTGTCATTTTTACAAAATTATTCTGATAACCACAGCTGCCAAAATTTTTCTGTAAAAGCAAGGGAATTTTTTACAGTGTATATGCCTGAGTGTTGAGGACCCCGGGGGCTAAAGATTCCAAGGGGGCACACATGCTTCACCTGCCCACAGCAGAAACATGATTATTTTAAAGATGTGGGAATGGAGCGGTTGTCTGCCTGGGTAGTTGCCATCCAGGACCCAAGGCAATTCTGTTTTGTCATGGATCACCATTTAGTTCACCATTATAAACAGCATTCACCAAGCTGTCATTATACTGAACTTTTTCTTTACTTACAGATTATTTTTCCACCATCAATGAGCAACACTCAATACCCCAGAATAATGATGCAAACATAGGGTGTTAAAAATGTTTGCAACCTTATGAAGAATTAATAACTGAAATTTCACAGCAAGGCAAATTTACATCAGATGCCTCACAGTCTAATGGAAATACACAACCCTAGCAAGGAGATGATTTTGGCAGCCTTTGTTTGTTAGTTATCAGAATTATTCAAAAACAACTGAATTAAGTTTCATGACGACGAAGAAAAGAGTTACTTTTTCTTTTTGCTTTCTTGAATATTTCAAGATGAAGCTTTCTGCATTTTTGTCAATATCTCAAAACTTGCTGAACTGAGTGTATTAAGATTGGTTGGAAAGGTGGTGCCAAGTATGAACCCCTAAATCCAAAAATCAACATAAAATGCTTGGAGTAGCCTTTTTAAATGTTGATTTTTAGAGCAATGGCTTCATCATTGGTCAACAGCCTTTTAGGGGATGATTATGATGGAGTGCTCACTTACGGATGGACTATGCCACATTTCTGATGACTTCAGCTCCATCAATAGTTCTTTACCTGTGATCCTGATGTTCCACTGAACGTTTACAACAAATGTTTCTTCATTCATGGGTGTGAGAGAGAGAGGAGTGAGTACACAGTTCTTTTATCTGTGGTCCAGGTTCAGGCCACGGTCAAAAAACACAGAAGAGGCAGTCCGCATGACAATCGTATCCCTGAAGGGCTAATCAAAGAGACAGTCCAAAAAAAGAAGCCAATGGCTCAGTACACAAAATCAGTCATTCCAAACAAACAGATCCAAAGAGAGCAGACTATATTCACAAAATACTCAGGAGGCAGCAAATGTCAGCAACAAGAAAGCACGGAGGAATACGATCGCAAGAAGACTTACAAAGAGGACTAGGAGAGATACACTCAAGTGCACGGTGATGTAGTTAATAAAATTACAAAATTCTAATTTGAGGAAATCAGAAGAAAGCAACCACAAACAAATGCAGGATGAGATCAAAATATAAGAGGAAGTGAGATCTGACCCAAAAGAGAGAGTGAACCATCACGGGTGTTAATTGGAGCCAACTTTGTCAGTGATGTAAAGTCTGTATGATCCTAAGCTTCTTAGGCTACAGTATGTTTATGTATAATAGAGTGCACAGTTGCTGGTGGTCACAATGGAAAAAGGTCTACATGGTGGGATTCCAAAATTTGTCATTTTCTTTTTTAGGACAGGCAGCATTTCGATCTGCAAGATGTTCCTCAGATGCAGATGCTACCAAGAATCTTCTTAAAATGTCTCCTAAGCATGACCCTGGCTTGTGGACATTCAAAAAAGAAAACGTGCTCCATTCTTTAAGTGAGTACACATAGTTCTTTACTCATGGTCCAGATACAAGCCACAGTGAAGAAACACAGACGAGGCAATCCGCCTGACAATCATATCCCTGAAGGGCTAATCTAAGAGGCAAAAAAGCAGCCAATTGTTCCGAACACAAAATCACTCATTCCAAGCAAACTGAACCAAAAAGAACAGGCTAACTTCACAAAACACTCAGGTCAGCTCCCAAACCTACTCCCAGCCGCTCTTAAACACAAAAAGGCACTGGTTTTAACATTACAATCTTTCTCCAGTTAACTCTAAATTATGCCAATTAGTCACTGAGAAACAATTACTTGTAATTTCATCAGTTTCTGGTTTTCCATGCTGTTTAAAGGGGTATTCATCTTGGTGTTTGTGAGCTGTTGACCCACTGAAAAATCAATGTTATAATGGAAATACAGCGGACATTTTTACTAATGAAACAAAGCTATTGCTTGATGAAAATGGAATATATGTGGTTGGAGAAAATTATTTTTCTACTCTAATTGTAACTCTGATTGTGTTCCTAAAAATTTATTGAGGCAGATGTCCTATAGTTTGAGTGGGCTTTTCCACACACTGTTTCAAATCCACCTTTATAAAATGGCTGAGTGGATCCTTGTCATTTGATTGGTGCATTGTATGTCACATGACATGGATTATTCATCACATTTGTGTTGCGTTGCATTTAGCGTGCAGTTTGGTTCCATTTACTGTGCAAATTTAGTTCCATACATTTTGTACCATTGTACGCTGTGACCACTGCCCACTAGTGGGGGCAGTGTTTAGCTAAACATAGCGGAGTTTGTGCTGCTGACAGATGACGATTTGAAGGAGTTAACCGACGGTGCTAATTCTTCTAACATACAAAAAAAAAATAAAAAATCTACTATGTTGTAAGCTGTTTGGAGGTATGAAGAGCTGTTAGGATGACGTTAGAATGAAGACCTGGACTAATTTCTGACATGATTTTTCGCTGGACTGAAATCTTTTTTTTTTTTTGTAAGTACATTAAGTCAGTGCACGGCATCAGAGACTACATCATCAGAATTAGTTTTGAAGTATCTAATTGTTTTTCCAAGTCGACTGAGAACAATTTTGGACTCATTTAAGGGCCCCTTCACTCATAACACGAAAGACGCAGAAACCGGAAGAAAATCTGCGATCCAGAATGGGGAACGGACACACAGTCGGACAGGCATGCATGATACCACTGCGACAGTTTCGTGCATGCTTGTGTTCACGCGAACGAACACAGTGCGAGCATGTGGAAAGTCATGCACACAGCAGCGGAGCAAAAAAATAATAAAACACCAAAATTTATAATACTTCATTCCTGTTATAAAGAGCCAACTTAAGCCCAGGTTACACAGACGGTTTTTTCGGTGGGTAGTACGTAGACCGAAGTTCGCGGTAGTTCCAGCTGTTTTCATGGTGGAAAGGGGCGGGGCATTGCGCCGGCGTTTTAAGCGCCGTACTAGCCGCAAATACGCGGATAAAACGCCGCTAAATCTGCCGAATAAAGCGGTGTTTTGACGCCGTAGCATCCAGCACACATCAGGCAACGGGGGATAATACCCAGTTCTATCCTTTACAATCACAGGTTAAGACGCGCGTGAGAATGGCGGTGTTCTGCTGCCGCCGAAAATGCCCTGTGTACCGTTGGATTTATCCAGGCAAATCCTGCGTTACTCCAGGAACTTTTGCATATAGGCACCACCCCCAGAGTATAATAGGCTGAAGCAGCTGGGAGGGAGCTCATCTCTCAGCCTTTTCTTTTCTCTCCTTTTTCCCCTCCTCAACGTGTTGCTCGTCTCCACCACAGGGCTACCCTCTGCTTCTGAACCAAACCTCTTGGTAAGTCCTTGCCGCTGCCAATTTTCTTTTAGGGGGCATACTGGAGCTTCTCTGCAAAAATATCTGGAGCTGGCCGCGAGTGAGAGGCCTGCATGCAGCGCGCTAGCGTTTTTATACTGACCGCCGCCTATCGGCCATTTGGAACGCCGTTAACCGGGAGGTGGCGTTTAGAATGGAGTACTGTCCGCTAGCGCTGCCGTTTTGTCTGCCTCTGTCGTCGGTTAAAACGCCTTTGAGGACGCCGATGTGGGCTCTAACACTGTTTTACACACCGTTGGTTAGGGATACAACTCCGGCCGCCAATTATGGTGGTGTAAACTGCGGCACTACAGGAAGGGGCAGGATGACACGGCGATTAAAAAGTATCAAATGCCGTTGTTCGCGTTGTCTCCGTCGTCACGCGAATTCTCCGGGAGCGCTCCCGGAATTATTCGACATGTTGACTAATTTTTTCAACGATTCCCGGTAAAGCCAGAACTAAGCCACACCCCCTAGTGCCGGCATTGACAACGGCGTTTGATCCTTAAGACGGCCAAAAACTCTTCTGGGACGCTTCCCGGAGCTCTTACCGTCTATGTGTAAATGGGGCTTTAGCCTCTGCCTAGACATACACCAGGAAGTACTGAAATGACGTGGATTACTGTTCTCCTTTTTATGTCTTACATGAAATACCTGATGCGCTCGTCTCATAAAGACATCAACCAGGCTCTGGTATCATGAAGAGCCGGCTCTCATGTCATGAACGCCTCAGCCGGCATGGCGTGTCCAACGCGAAGTGTTCCGTTGGTGACCACCTTGCAAATGTGATATGTGTTTTAATTATTACGATGTGGGGAAATCCCGCAGTGACATGCGCCTCGCGGTGATTCTCAGCATGACACGATATTCACCAGCATTATGGTGCGCTGATACGGCGGTCAACTGAAGCGATATGTTTTAATTTATTTCCACGTGAGGACAGCAAAAAATGAAATGGCAAGGATCTATTTTAGCTGTTATATAACAAAATAATGAATGATTTTATAGTCTTTCAATGGAAACATTTAATTGGCCTCGTTGAATGGAACATTCCAGCTTTCACCTCATGAAATATTCATAGCATTGAACTAATAAACATTCATCATTTGTATAATGATCAATTAAATTTTTAGACATAACTGTTTAAGGAACTTAGTTTCAAGTAGATTTCCACTGTTGACCATGTGTATTAGAAGACAAACAAAGAATGGAGTCAGAGGAATTGTCTGCTCAGCATAGAAAGAGGAATTTGTTTTTTGTTTTTTTGTTTTTTTGGGGGGGGGGGATCAGCATTGAGGGTTCCCAGGAGCACAGGAGCTGTCATAATTCTTCAAGATGTTTGGTGCAACGATATTCTGTATAAGGCTATTTGTGGTGATTGAAGGTAAGACTCTAAGTGGTCTTTGATTTGCAAAAGACCTTTTTAATCAGTGTAGAAGCATTAACTGTGTTATTAACATTTTATTCTTCTTCCGAGGCCCCTCTTCACCCTCTCAAAGGACTGCTTGGATTTAATAGTTGTATTTTTATTTTAGCTGCATCTCAAGGCTCAAATTAGTATTTCAATGAAAATAATTAATCATTAACGACAGAGATTGTTTTCCCCATTATGGTACTTGTGGAGTTCTGAATATAAGAATCGTTACAAGCTAGAATTATTTATGAACAGAGTGTATTTGTACCCTCCAGTATTGTCTTACAACTGGCTGAAAATGATATTGTATTGTTGGGAAAAGTTTCTTTGGTAGAACAGAATATCATCAAATTAGATGTGTAATTTGACAACAGTCACTTGTCAATGTAATTCCATGTTGAAAGAGGCATTCATCTTGATGTATTTATTCATTCATTCATGTCTACCAACTGATGGTCACAGGGAGACTGATGTGTTTACACACACAGGAAATGCATAGTAGCAAGGAGTCTGCAGCAACTAGCGAGATAGCACATACATGCCCACTAGCCAATGTTAAATTAACAACTAAATGAAGGAGTATATTTGTAACATAATGTCTGAGAATTACCATGTTTTCCAGACTATAAGTTGCTGGGGGGGCAAGGAGTGTGCTTGTTTTACTGGTCCTGCAACTTATCGCAGCGACACATATGAAAAAAAAAAATACCATAGCCACAACATGGCACAAACTGCTCTTGTATCAGGAGCAGAAGTTGGAAACAATGCACCTTTAAGTTGGATGCCAAGTGCCAAAAATTGAAAAGAAAACAAGAAGATGGTGATCTGAACGAGAAGGACTGAGAATGACTGAAATTAATAATTCATGCTCTCAAACAGAAAGACCACACTAGAATAAAGAGATGGAATGTAACATTCATATTACTTGGCACTCCACTTGTTTGGACTATGTCAGAAACCCAGAACAACAATGAGGAAGCCAGCTACGCGATAGTAAGGAGAATGATAATGTTTGAAAAATGTATAAGGGTTTTAAAATGCTTATGTAATTGCATTTAGCGACGTAAACATAAACATGTTTTGCTCTGAACAGCAATTTGAATCTCTGCAGTGGTGACAAGAAGCCATTTAGTGTTAGTGATTGGGATGGTACGGGATAAAAAGTTCACGGGAGCAGACGGGAAAGGGAACCAAAAAAAAAAAAGAAAAAAGAAAAAGAACAGGTGCCGCCATTCTGTACTTTTCTTTCAGTAAGCCTACACTGTAACACAAGTCAAAAGAACTACACAGCCCAGAAGCCAACAGTGTTTCCATCGGCTGCTTTCCGCTGGAATTCAAAGAGCAGTGGAGAAAGCAAACACCAGAGGAGAAACCAGTGTGTTAAAAAGTGATTTGCAATGCAAAGTCAGAAATAACGACTTATCTATTAAACTTACAGAATTGGCAGGGAAGTCACATAATATTACTGAACTTCAGGAGAGTCGAGTGTGATGGTGTTAACACGCCGCATGCTGCTTGTAAAACGTGAGGAGAGGCACGCCACCCTCAGTCCAGAAAATGTAAATGCATTTTTGTTCCTACATAGCAACATTTAAGGTAAGAACGTGTTAGATGATAGTTGAACGTGATGATCCTGATAGTTAGTAGCTCTAATTAGTTTGTGGGCAGTGTTTTCTTGCAAATAGACAAAATATTCAAATGTGCTGAAGAGTGAGAAAGTAGACTGATATGGCTGTTGTATTTTTTATTTAATATTTTCATCACATGCACCTTTTTTTTTCTTTTCCCAAAACTCAGGTACAGTATGTGAATAGTAAAACTCATAAATATAACCATTGGTGGGCACAGTTCTGCTAATCCCCTAACCGCTAATTATCAAAGCTAATGTTTTCATTAGCGGATTAGCTTTTCAGATAACTCTGAAAACCATCAGCAGATCAATTAGCTTCTGATAAATTTAGATCTAATCATTTTTAGACCACTAACATATTTTTGAGGGCATAATGACTAAAGCTTAACAGTTAAAAACATTTGTGAAGTCTGAAATCAATGATTTTAGAGTCTGCCTGTTACATGTTTTGTGGCAGATAGAGAGCTATGAGAGGTATAGCTCTATCCTCAGCAGGCAGAGAAGAACTGACTACCAGAGGGAAAAGGAAGAGAGAGGGAAAAAAAAGAAAATTTCTCTTCACACCATACAGACTCACCGGCATATCACGCAAGTCATGCACAGGCAGACAGTTTTGACTTATGGTTAAAGTTTTATATTATACGACAGCGTGTACCAGTTCCTGCCAATATCCAGCAACTTCGCACAGCCATTGAAGAGGAGTGGACCAACATTCCACAGGCCACAATTGACAACCTAATCAACTCTATGCGAAGGAGATGTGTTGCACTGCATGAGGCAAATGGTGGTCACACCAGACACTGACTGGTACCCCCCCCCCAATAAAACAAAACTGCACCTTTCAGAGTGGCCTTTTATTGTGGGCAGTCTAAGGCACACCTGTGCACTAATCATGGTGTCTAATCAGCATCTTGGTATGGCACACCTGTGAGGTGGGATGGATTATCTCAGCAAAGGAGAAATGCTCACTATCATAGATTTAGACTGGTTTGTGAACAATATTTGAGGGAAATGGTGATATTGTGTATGTGGAAAAAGTTTTAGAGCTTTGAGTTCATCTCATACAAAATGGGAGCAAAACCAAAAGTGTTGCGTTTATATTTTTGTTGAGTTTATATATATATATGTATATGTATATATATATATATATATATATATATATATATATATATATATATGTATATGTGTATATATATATATATATATATATGTATATATATATGAGATCGTTTACATTGGGATACAGATAAAAGAAGTACAAATTGAATAGAGAACAATAAGATCTTAATAAATTAAAATGAATAGCAACTGTATCCCTGTAGAAGTGTAAATGACAACAAATTTAACACCAAGATTCGGACTACAAAACCTCATCTTTTGGACTAGAAATCACATTAAAAAACTAGAAGCACTCAGAGAGTGCAAACCTCCGCCAAGGCCATGGGGTCACTGACGTCATAACATCTACACGCCGTGGAATCATTGAACCTAAAAAAGTCTAACAATGATGTTTGCTCAGTAGTAAAAAAAAAGTTTCATCTGCTGTGACTGGATAGCATGTATCCTTAGCGCTTGGCATCACAGTTTATTGCAACTTGCACCTTTCCCAGAAGCTACTGTCATCTGAGCACTGATATTGATATTGCATGTGCTTATAGACAAAAACAAATAAGAGACAAAATTCAATGTATTATTCAACTAAACTGCAATATATGAATTTTTTAACATTTATGAAACACTTCTCTAAACAAGGCCATAGGGTCACTGACCCTAAAGAGATTTCCTCCTTGGCACAGTGATCTATTTCTTTTTGTCTCTTAGTCTCTAAAATTGTATATAATAATCATTAGATTATTAATATATAAACAAAAATAAATTTAAGAACTATTACAATTTGAAAACAAATGCACCCGAATGTGATGGCAGCTGCAACTGCTTAATGCTAACTTTTAACATTGAAAATGCCATAGAAATGCTAACGTGTTAGCATCAGGATCCAGATCGTGATCCGGATCACCACTAAAAATTAATCACTTGTTCCTCTTGTCATTTCCAACCTCCTTGGCAGAGGTAAAAATAAATTTAAGAAAAATATTACAATTTGAAAACAAATGCACCCGAACGTGATGACAGCTGCAACTGCTTAATGCTAACTTTTAACATTGAAAATGCCACAGACATACTAACGCGTTAGCATCAGGATCCGGATAGTGATCCGGATCACCACTAAAATTTAATCACTTGTTCCTCTTGTCATTTCCAACCACTCCACAAAATTTCATCAAAATCCGTTCAAAACTTTTTGAGTTATCCTGCTGACAAACAGACAGACAAACAAACAAACAAACGCAACCGAAAACATAACCTCCTTGGCGGAGGTAAAAAAAAAAAACAAATAAAAGGGTGGCATGATCCTCTTCCCTTAGCTGACTGAATAAAATTGACTTTAAGTGTCTTTTAAAACTTTCCTTGCTGCAGATCGACTCCAAGCTCTATATTCACATATACATGGGTTATATCTTGATCTTTCAACCTAACCGGTTGTTTCAAAACCTTTGCAACAATAGTGCAGCACCGATGAAGCATTTTAATTTTGAGAGCAGCGCGACTTTGTGAGCAATAATCGGGGCAGCTACAAAATGTGATGCTTGGTAAATTATTCAGAATAAATGATCAGAACCTTTAACCTTATTTTGTGATGTTTGATATCGCAGATTCCAAGCAGAATATTGGAGTTTATGATACCTGTGAATGAAGCGCTGGCTGCAGAGCAAAAGACCGGAAGTGAAAAACCCCATGTCCTTTTGCACATGAGCGCCACAACCTTAGCTCATGTTGTATTTATTTTCCACTCTTTCTGTCTGTTATGTGGCGTACATTGTACATGGTGGAAGGTCCATTAGCCTGAGTGGCCGGCTGATAACAAAGTTCGCACCTTGCCGTGCGTACTCAGACTCAATTAGATCTAAGATGGCGGCGTGCACGGGTGCAACGGCTTTTAGCTCTCCAATTTGGTGCTTGTTTTTTTTGGGGGGTTTTCGCGGATATTCTTCGAGTTTTTTAAAGCAACACACAGTTTCAGCTGTCAGAACCTTATCGACCTCGGTCTGAGGTACAAATTGTCGGTCACAAGTGAATTCCACCAGTACCACAACATCCCGGAGGACATAGCGAGAACACCAGGCTCTCAGTGGATTACCAGCTAGCCCAGCAGGCGGAAAAGGCGGCACAGAGTCAGGAAGCAGAAGCGAGGATAGCGGTCCGGCTCTGATGCTAGGCTACGTAAACAACCTCACAGGCCAGCATTACCGAGCCTCTTCCTCTCAAATGCTAGCTCCATCACACACAAAATGGATGAACTGGAGCTACAGATGGTGACAAACAGCTTTGTGTGGAACTGCAGCATTATTTTCATCACAGAGACGTGGCTTCACCCGCTGATCCCCGAAGCTGCAGTCGAGTTAGCAGGCCGCACGCTACACCGGCAGGACAGAACCAGAGATTCAGGTAAGAGCAGAGGTGGGGGGCTCTGTGTTTATGTGGACCGCGAGTGGTGCTGTAGCAGCAGGGTCATTGACTCTCACTGTTCTCCTGATTTAGAGGTGCTGGCAGTCTCGTGCAGTTCACAGTAGTCGTTGTCTTTGCTGTTTACATCCCATGTTTACTCAAACATAAAACATGCGTACAAAGTCACTCCCCTCCCCCATCTTGCTGGATCAGACCATCTCTTCCTGTCCCTCACCCCCACCTACACCCCCCTGCTGATGCGAACAAAACCACAATGACAGACTATCAGCACTGTTTTAGCACTGTTGTCGTGCGTTACCTGTGCTGCTCCACAGCCTGTCCAGTGGATTTTTATTTTATTTTTTTTTAGCACTGTTGTCGTGTGTTACCTGTGCTGCTCCACAGCCTGTCTAGTGGATTTTTATTTAGCACTGTTGTCGTGCGTTACCTGTGCTGCTCCACAGCCTGTCCAGTGGATTTTGATTTTGATTTTATTTTTTTTAGCACTGTTGTCGTGCGTTACCTGTGCTGCTCCACAGCCTGTCCAGTGGATTTTGATTTTTATTTTATTTTTTGTAGCACTGTTGTCGTGCGTTGCCTGTGCTGCTCCACAGCCTGTCCAGTGGATTTTGATTTTTATTTATTTTTTTTAGCACTGTTGTCATGCGTTACCTGTGCTGCTCCACAGCCTGTCCAGTGGATTTTTATTTTATTTTTTAGCACTGTTGTCGTGTGTTACCTGTGCTGCTCCACAGCCTGTCCAGTGGATTTTGATTTTGATTTTATTTTTTTTAGCACTGTTGTCGTGCGTTACCTGTGCTGCTCCACAGCCTGTCCAGTGGATTTTGATTTTTATTTTATTTTTTTTAGCACTGTTGTCGTGCGTTGCCTGTGCTGCTCCACAGCCTGTCCAGTGGATTTTTATTTTTATTTTATTTTATTTTTTAGCACTGTTGTTGTGCGTTACCTGTGCTGCTCCACAGCCTGTCTAGTGGATTTTTATTTTATTTTAGCACTGTTGTCGTGCGTTACCTGTGCTGCTCCACAGCCTGTCTAGTGTCGGATTCCCTGTTTGGGAATCCGCTAGCTTAGCGTAGCTACTAGCTCTTAGCCGTTTTAGCATGGCGGCTTCTCCTGTCTCTCCCGTACTTTTCTGCTCTGGGTGTGAAATGTTTAGTTATTCCTCGGCCTCTTTTAGCAGTAACGGTACTTGTAATAAGTGCAGCTTATTCGTAGCTTTGGAGGCCAGGCTGGGCGAATTGGAGGCTCGGCTCCGCACCGTGGAAAATTCTACAGCTAGCCAGGCCCCTGTAGTCGGTGCGGACCAAGGTAGCTTAGCCGCCGTTAGTTCCCCCCTGGCAGACCCCGTGCAGTCGGGAAGGCAGGCTGACTGGGTGACTGTGAGGAGGAAGCGTAGCCCTAAACAGAAGCCCCGTGTACACCGTCAACCCGTGCACATCTCTAACCATTTTTCCCCACTCGACGATACACTCGCCGAGGATCAAACTCTAGTTATTGGCGACTCTGTTTTGAGAAATGTGAAGTTAGCGACACCAGCAACCATTGTCAATTGTCTTCCGGGGGCCAGAGCAGGCGACATCGAAGGACATTTGAAATTGCTGGCTAAGGCTAAGCGTAAATTTGGTAAGATTGTAATTCACGTCGGCAGTAATGACACTCGGTTACGCCAATCGGAGGTCACTAAAATTAACATTGAATCGGTGTGTAACTTTGCAAAAACAATGTCGGACTCTGTTGTTTTCTCTGGGCCCCTCCCCAATCAGACCGGGAGTGACATGTTTAGCCGCATGTTCTCCTTGAATTGCTGGCTGTCTGAGTGGTGTCCAAAAAATGAGGTGGGCTTCATTGATAATTGGCAAAGCTTCTGGGGAAAACCTGGTCTTGTTAGGAGAGACGGCATCCATCCCACTTTAGAGGGAGCAGCTCTCATTTCTAGAAATCTGGCCAATTTTTTGGGATCCTCCAAACTGTGACTGTCTAGCGTTGGGACCAGGAGGCAGAGCTGTGGTCTTATACACCTCTCTGCAGCTTCTCTCCCCCTGCCATCCCCTTATTACCCCATCCCCGTAGAGATGGTGCCTGCTCCCAGACCACCAATAACTAGCAAAAATCTATTTAAGCATAAAAATTCAAAAAGAAAAAATAATATAGCACCTTCAATTGCACCACAGACTAAAACAGTTAAATGTGGTCTATTAAACATTAGGTCTCTTTCTTCTAAGTCCCTGTTGGTAAATGATATAATAATTGATCAACGTATTGATTTATTCTGCCTAACAGAAACTTGGTTACAGCAGGATGAATATGTTAGTTTAAATGAGTCAACACCCCCGAGTCACACTAACTGTCAGAATGCTCGTAGCGCGGGCCGGGGCGTAGGATTAGCAGCAATCTTCCATTCCAGCTTATTAATTAATCAAAAACCTAGACAGAGCTTTAATTCATTTGAAAGCTTGTCTCTTAGTCTTGTCCATCCAAATTGGAAGTCCCAAAAACCAGTTTTATTTGTTATTATCTATCGTCCACCTGGTCGTTACTGTGAGTTTCTCTGTGAATTTTCAGACCTTTTGTCTGACTTAGTGCTTAGCTCAGATAAGATAATTATAGTGGGCGATTTTAACATCCACACAGATGCTGAGAATGACAGCCTCAACACTGCATTTAATCTATTATTAGACTCTATTGGCTTTGCTCAAAAAGTAAATGAGTCCACCCACCACTTTAATCATATCTTAGATCTTGTTCTGACTTATGGTATGGAAATAGAAGACTTAACAGTATTCCCTGAAAACTCCCTTCTGTCTGATCATTTCTTAATAACATTTACATTTACTCTGATGGACTACCCTGCAGTGGGGAATAAGTTTCATTACACTAGAAGTCTTTCAGAAAGCGCTGTAACTAGGTTTAAGGATATGATTCCTTCGTTATGTTCTCTAATGTCATATACCAACACAGAGCAGAGTAGCTACCTAAACTCTGTAAGGGAGTTAGAGTATCTTGTCAATAGTTTTACATCCTCATTGAAGACAACTTTGGATGCTGTAGCTCCTCTGAAAAAGAGAGCTTTAAATCAGAAGTGTCTGACTCCGTGGTATAACTCACAAACTCGCAGCTTAAAGCAGATAACCCGTAAGTTGGAGAGGAAATGGCGTCTCACTAATTTAGAAGATCTTCACTTAGCCTGGAAAAAGAGTTTGTTGCTCTATAAGAAAGCCCTTCGTGAAGCTAGGACATCTTTCTACTCATCACTAATTGAAGAAAATAAGAACAACCCCAGGTTTCTTTTCAGCACTGTAGCCAGGCTGACAAAGAGTCAGAGCTCTATTGAGCTGAGTATTCCATTAACTTTAACTAGTAATGACTTCATGACTTTCTTTGCTAACAAAATTTTGACTATTAGAGAAAAAATTACTCATAACCATCCCAAAGATGTATCGTTATCTTTGGCTGCTTTCAGTGATGCCGGTATTTGGTTAGACTCTTCTCTCCGATTGTTCTGTCTGAGTTATTTTCATTAGTTACTTCATCCAAACCATCAACATGCTTATTAGACCCCATTCCTACCAGGCTGCTCAAGGAAGTCCTACCATTATTTAATGCTTCAATCTTAAATATGATCAATCTATCTTTGTTAGTTGGTTATGTACCACAGGCCTTTAAGGTGGCAGTAATTAAACCATTACTTAAAAAGCCATCACTTGACCCAGCTATCTTAGCTAATTATAGGCCAATCTCCAACCTTCCTTTTCTCTCAAAGATTCTTGAGAGGGTAGTTGTAAAACAGCTAACTGATCACCTGCAGAGGAATGGTCTATTTGAAGAGTTTCATGTTATATGGCTGGGGGGGGCCTGGCTGCCGGTTTGTTTGTCTGTTTGTTTTCCTCCCAGGTGGCGTGCATTTGGGACTGAGTGGCTGTGTTGCTGAGGCTGTCAGGACCTCACCCTGATCACCTGCGACTCGTCAGGACTCACAGCTGAGGTGCATCTGGATGGATTGGAGCATGTTGGCATTTAAGACTGGAGTGCACAGTGTGTATTTGCCAGAGACTCGACCTTGTGACCAGACGGGTGAGATCGTCGTCTTGGGAGCCATCTCATCAGCAGCGGATGCTGAGAAACGTCCAGGTTTGATGCACGGTCTGTGAAAGAGGAGGGGGTGAGGTCTCACGCTCGTCAGCACACTTCCTGAGGTACGTTGGATTTTGTGACTAACATTTATACAGTCAGTAAATGTGGTGTCCCTCACACCTTATTGTATTGAGCTGTTTGTTAGTCATGTATCAGCTTCCACTGCGGTGGAGTTTTGTGAACGGGATGTTCCATGCCTGCAGGTTGGAAGCTGATCAGTAATCAAGCCAGGAAGTGTTTGCTGTTTGTACACCTTTAAGTGTTCTGTGTGTAGAGTGTGGACTCACATAATGGTTCCTTCTTTCACAGACTCGGTTGTTGCGGCCACCTGGGGGGTGTCGGCGGGGTCCTTGGGTCCGAAACAGCTTCTGGCTCCGGACCGTTAGCGCTGCTGGGAGCGCACCACGCCAGGCCGCATCTTTTTGTATTATCACTGTTATGTATTAAATTCAGTTAGCCTTTGTACCGTGCTCTGCTTATTTCATACTGGGTCCTTCAAACGCTGGTCGGTTCTCCGAGCTGCGTCCGACACATAACATTTCAGTCAGGTTTTAGAATTCATCATAGTACAGAAACAGCATTAGTGAAGGTTACAAATGATCTTCTTATGGCTTCGGACAGTGGACTTATCTCTGTGCTTGTTCTGTTGGACCTCAGTGCTGCTTTTGATACTGTTGACCATAAAATTTTATTACAGAGATTAGAGCATGTCATAGGTATTAAAGGCATTGCGCTGCGGTGGTTTGAATCATATTTGTCTAATAGATTACAGTTTGTTCATGTAAATGGGGAATCTTCTTCACAGACTAAAGTTAATTATGGAGTTCCACAAGGTTCTGTGCTAGGACCAATTTTATTCACTTTATACATGCTTCCCTTGGGCAGTATTATTAGACGGTATTGCTTAAATTTTCATTGTTACGCAGATGATACCCAGGTTTATCTATCCATGAAGCCAGAGGATACACACCAATTAGCTAAACTGCAGGATTGTCTTACAGACATAAAGACATGGATGACCTCTAATTTCCTGCTTTAAACTCAGATAAAACTGAAGTTATTGTACTTGGCCCCACAAATCTTAGAAGCATGGTGTCTAACCAGATCGTTACTCTGGATGGCATTTCCCTGATCTCTAGTAATACTGTGAGAAATCTTGGAGTTATTTTTGATCAGGATATGTCATTCAAAGCGCATATTAAACAAATATGTAGGACTGCCTTTTTGCATTTACGCAATATCTCTAAAATCAGAAAGGTCTTGTCTCAGAGTGATGCTGAAAAACTAATTCATGCATTTATTTCCTCTAGGCTGGACTATTGTAATTCATTATTATCAGGTTGTCCTAAAAGTTCCCTAAAAAGCCTTCAGTTGGTTCAGAATGCTGCAGCTAGAGTACTGACGGGGACTAGCAGGAGAGAGCATATCTCACCCGTGTTGGCCTCCCTTCATTGGCTTCCTGTTAATGCTAGAATAGAATTTAAAATTCTTCTTCTTACTTATAAGGTTTTGAATAATCAGGTCCCATCTTATCTTAGGGACCTCGTAGTACCATATCACCCCAATAGAGCGCTTCGCTCTCAGACTGCGGGCTTACTTGTAGTTCCTAGGGTTTGTAAGAGTAGAATGGGAGGCAGAGCCTTCAGCTTTCAGGCTCCTCTCCTGTGGAACCAGCTCCCAATTCAGATCAGGGAGACAGATACCCTCTCTACTTTTAAGATTAGGCTTAAAACTTTCCTTTTCGCTAAGGCTTATAGTTAGGGCTGGATCGGGTGACCCTGGACCATCCCTTGGTTATGTTGCTTTAGACGTAGACTGTGGGGGGGTTCCCATGATGCACTGTTTCTTTCTCTTTTTGCTCCGTATGCATCACTCTGCATTTAATCATTAGTGATCGATCTCTTTTTCCTGGTTCTTTCCCTCAGCCCCAACCAGTCTCAGCAGAAGACTGCCCCTCCCTGAGCCTGGTTCTGCTGGAGGTTTCTTCCTGTTAAAAGGGAGTTTTTCCTTCCCACTGTGGCCAAGTGCTTGCTCATAGGGGGTCGTTTTGACCGTTGGGGTTTTTCATAATTATTGTATGGCCTTGCCTTGCAATGTGGAGCGTCTTGGGGCAACTGTTTGTTGTGATTTGGCGCTATATAAGAAAAAAGTTGATTGATTGAGTTGACTATCCAAACCTGGCCTGAGGGAGCACTCTCCCAGCTACAGGACTGCTTCTCACGGACTATATGGGATTTATTTTCCAGCCACAACCTGCAGGAGTACACCGACACTGTACTCTCTTACATTAAGAACTGTGTTGACACTGTCACAGTCAACAAAAGGGTCAGGGTTTTTCCCAACCAGAAACCCTGGATGAACAGTGTAGTCCAGTCCCTATTAAAAAGCCACAACACCACCTTTAAATCAGGGGACAGGGCCGTGTACAGCACAGCCAGGTCCAACCTGAAAAGAGGCATCAGAGAGGCAAAGGCTGCCTACAAGAAAAAGATAGAGGACCACTTCGCTGTGAATGACCCCAGAAAGATGTGGCAGGGAATAAATCATATAACCAACTACAGAAGCAGCAACCCAGGAAATGCCAGGTCTGACGCCTCGCTGGCAGAGGAGCTGAACCACTTCTTTGCCCGCTTTGAACCAGACAGACCAACAGCAACTCCATGCCCACCACCCTCCAGCACTAGCACGCTAACACTTCAGGAACACAAAGTGAGACGTGTGCTGAAGGCGGTGAACCCCAGGAAGGTGGCTGGCCCCGATGGTGTACAGGTCTGTTGCACTTATGCCTGTTTTCATGAAGCGCTTTGAAAGACTGGTCTCTCAGCACATCAGGGCCTGTCTGCCTCCCACTCTGGACCCCCACCAGTTTGCCTACAGGGCAAACCAATCCACAGAGGATGCTATCACCACAGCGGTCCACACCGCGCTGAGCCACCTGGAGCACCAGGGGAGCTATGTGAGGATGCTCTTCCTGGAGCTTCAGCTCAGCCTTCAACCACATCGTCCTGGAAATCCTGGTCCAGAAACTGACACATCTGGGCATCTCCACCCCCATCTGCCAGTGGATCAAGGACTTCCTCACAAACCACACAGTCTGTGAAACTTGGCCCCACCTTTCCTCCATCATCACACTCAGCACAGGTTCCCCTCAAGGCTGTGTACTGAGCCCCCTCCTGTTCATCCTTTACACTCACGACTGCTCTCCAACCCATCTCTCAAACACAATCATAAAGTTTGCGGATGATACCACCATGGTTGGGCTCATCTCAGGAGGGGATGAGTCTGATTACAGAGATGAGGTCACTCAATTGACAGCGTGGTGTTCAGCTAACAACCTGCCGCTGAACACCACAAAAACAAAAGAAATAATCCTGGACTTCAGGAAGGGCAGGGCTGACCCAGCCCCGCTCTACATCCAAGAGGACTGTATGGAAAGGGTCAGTTCCATCAGGTTCCTTGGAGTGCAGCTCTCTGACAGCCTCTACTGGACTGCCAACACCACAGTGGTGGTGAAGAATGCCCAGCAGCAACTCCACTTCCTGAGGGTGCTCAGGAGGAACAATCTGGAGGAGAAGCTGCTGGTGTTGTTCTACAGAGCCACCATCAAGAGCATCCTGAAGTACTGCATTACAGCGTGGTACAGGGGGTGCTCAGCAGCAGACAGGAGAGAGCTGCAGAGGGTGATCAAAACGGCCCAGGGGATCACTGGTTGCTCTCTGCCCAGCCTGGAGGACATTGCCAGCTCCCGCTACCTCAGGAGAGCTGCCAGCATCAGCAAAGACACATCCCACCCCAGCAACCACCTGTTTGACCTACTACCCTCCGGCAGACGGTATAGATCAGGGGTGGCCAAGTTCGGTCCTCGAGAGCCACATTCCTGACACTCTTAGTTGTCTCCCTGCTCCAACACACCTGAATCCAATGAAGACTCGTTAGCAGACTTTTAATGAGCCTTTCATTGGATTCAGGTGTGTTGGAGCAGGGAGACAACTAAGAGTGTCAGGAATGTGGCTCTTGAGGACTGAACTTGGCCACCCCTGGTATAGATCAATCAAAACTAGGACAAACAGACTCAGGGACAGCTTTCTCCCCAGAGCGATCACTGCACTGAACAATAACAAATCACTCTAATCTGCACTTTTCAAGTTCTTGTGCAATATCTGTAACCATGTGCAATATTTCCCGTGCAATATTATTCCACAGTTGTAAATAATTCTTGTTTTACATTATACTTTGGTCCACATTTTATTTAGTTGTACATATATTTTAATAATTTATTGTTAAAATTCATTATCTTTTATTTGGCTAACAATTACACGCACCTCGGAAAAGCACCTTTTGGAGTTGCACTCAAATCTCGTTGCAATGCAAATTACAGTGACAATAAAGGTGATTCTGATTCTGATGGCTGGCCGGTCCCCATGTGATCCTGTCTATACGTAATTATCAGCATGTCATGAGAGCATGAGCGCTCACCCACACATGTGCATTGCGTGGAGTGTCGTTCATGTTGTTGATGGCACGACATATATCCGCCAGCTGAGTTGCAAGTACACAGCAATCAGCTGTTCCAGCTGGACATTACAGCCGTCCAGATGCACGCTGTGCTGGACAGCGATCGCACTCCAGGCCACCTCAGCCGCACCTAACAATGGATCATGGCATGGGGGTGTCAACAACACACTCCTCACATCTGTGTTGCGGGGGTCCTTGGATGACATGTGTGTGGCTTGGTAACGGCACACTCATGGTGCACTTAGAACATGTGGGGCCATTCGCACATCCAGCTTGAAAGTAGTCACCTGCTCTGTACTCTCGTGCTGACAGTATGAACGGCCCCGCTTTTTCTAAGTGACCCACGAGTGGTGTTGGATATTCGTGGGTGGCACCTGGCCACTCTCACGGCTTTCGACAACTTTCAGCTGCTGGTGTGGAAGCTGCCTCAATCACGTCATTCAGCCACGGTTCGACATGGTCGATGATTTCATGCAGCTGGTCGGCCAAGGCACGATATGTCCGATGTGCGTACACAATCAGGTGGCAGTGCGACCTGGCACGTGAATATAGAGTGCATGTGCCGTGCCCAAATGAATGTGGCGACTGCTGTACGAGGCATTCGACTGAAATAAAATAAATAAATGGACTGCATTGATATAGCTCATTTCCACCTGCATCAGACGCTCAAAGTGCTTTACACATTAAATGCCTCACATTCACCCTAATGTCAGGCTGCTGCCATACAAGGTGCTCACTACACTGGGATTAAGGACCTTGCCGAAGGACACTTAGTGCGGCTTACCACTGTTGCCTCTGTACTTGCACTAGTGGTTGGCAAGGTTACACTTTACTTGTGTGACGTGCCTTGAGGCTGTTTTGTTGTGATTTGGTGCTATAAAAACAGGGGTGCACATAACTGGTACTCATGGTGCTCATGTGTGCTAAACATCATTGATGCATGGCAGAGGGAAACATTTTCCGACAATCTGTCATTTGTTCTCCTCTTATGAAGCACTTCCCATGTGTTTTCTGTTGCGCATCATTTATTTTTAGCATGTACAAGCACCATGAGTACCAGTTATGTGCATGCCTGCATATAAATGTAATGAATTGACACACTCGGTACGTTTACTGCTGTCTCTCGACACAACAAACCAACAATGAGTGCTGTCACTTTTATTTTATGTCTTCACAGTGTGAGACTTTAGGCCTTCTAAGCTAAAGCTAGCATGCTAATGCTGACTGAGCGTAAATTATTAATCAAAAATACCACAAAACTATTTTCACCACACATTTGTGTTTGATGTTCAGATGTTCGTAGAACTGGCTTCATAAGTGACTGTGCAGTCTATAATATTTTGTTTTTAGACCATTTCACACCACAAATACAGTACCTGGGAGTTAAGTGATGTGCCAACGTTGTCGCAATGCAGAAAACTATGATTAAATGTGCTGTATTTTTTTGTTTCGTTTTGCTTTATTGTGCCTTTTTACCTGTTGTTACATTTTCTTCTGTTTCTGAGAACCACAGTGGAAAAAAGTATTTTTTGTGTGTGTGTGTGTTATCCTTTGTCAAATTGTGTTATGTACATCATAGTACATGTAATATTGCCAAATAAATACATGCAAATGTATTTACTTTACAAATGTTTATAATTAATCTGTATGTTACAGAAACTGGAGTTATGTTGAAAACTCACAATCTTTCATGTTAGTATAATGTTGGTTTAATTTACAGTGTCCACCACATCAAACTTTTTCCCATCCAGATGGACAAAGACAACAGATTTTATCACATAAGATGCTTGTGTGGTTTGTTCAGATTAAAAGGTGTCATGTAACATTCAGTCCATCTAGATCTCAATATTTGCTTATAAATATATAAGGGAGTAAGTAACACTGTCTGAAGCACAGCATGAAGTCTGACCACATGTGTTTATCTGATCCACACCAAGTAAAATCTGGCTTTTTGACATTGTAATTTATCTGGAATTCATGCCAAAGCTGATAAAAATAGAGTGATTTATTTATTTCCCCAGGAGGTGATTGTCTAAAAATTGCTGGATGTCAAAAAAATGGTTGAAGCAGAGGATGTTCCAAAGAGAAAATTAAAAACTCTCTATGAACTGAAGACTGCAGGACAGAGGATGCCTTCCAACCATTTTCTAAACCCACGTGTTCCAGGTCAGGGTCATGAGGTGCTGGAGCCTATCCCTGTGGGCCAGAGGATTTGCATCCATTTGTATATTAAAAACAAAAATATTTTTTTTTCGTTAAGCTCTTTCATGTAAACAACATAATATGCAACATATCTTAAATTGGTTGGTCTGGACTGTGCGGTGGACAGTGGTGGGCACAGTTCTGCTAATCTGCTAACCATCAAAGCTAATGTTTTCATTATCAGATTAGCTTTTCAGATAACTTTGAAAACCATCAGCGGACTAATTATCTTCCGATAATTTTGGTCCTATAATTTTTAGACCGCTAACATTTATAAAGCCTGACATCAAAGATTTTAGTGCAGTAGATGGGCAGTTCTATTCTCTGCAAACAAAGGAGAGCTAGCTTCAGAAAAAGAAACTGCTCTATCCTCTGCAGAGAAAGAAGAACTGCTCACAGAACAGAAAAAACCCTTTTTTTTTGACACCACAGTAGTTTGCTGGCAATATCACCCAAGTCATCCAGAGGCATACAATTTTAACTTATGGTTAAAATTTTAACCAAACTAATTTTGGACAAGTTATTTAAATTAACGTCATGTCTGAAGTTTTATAAAGTGAAAATATCAGATATAGGTTTTAGTTTTAAAGTAACGCACTAATTTTCAAGGTTTTAGTGTGGACATGCTGTGCCCAGTGCATTATGGGTAATCTTGCTACATTCACGACAGGAGAAATGCATTTGAGACACTCTGATCAGGCTCCACACGGACAACAGCATTAAACCCTTTGTATATTATTATATATACATTCTTTGAGTTTATAGACGTTGCTATTGTGTTTTTTTATGTACAAATGTCAGAAGAAGCTCAGGTTGCTTCTCCATTATTATATATTATTATATATTATATAAGTATATATATTATATACGGACAGATTATTTACTTGGAATATTTTTTTAGCAAGTTTTCAGGGTCTCTACTCCCATCTACTGGCCAGTAGTGGTCATGGCAGTATTCGCCCTAAGTACTAAGCGTCTGGGAACCAGTAGATGGCAGTGTTCTATTTATTTTGACACCGGTTTTATATATAACACTAAATAAATAAAAACAAATAAAAAAATAAATTATATAAAAAAATAATTGATATATATATATATATATATATATATATATATATATATATATATATATATATATATATATATATAAAAATGTGTGAGTGACTTGGAAATGTTCAGGTGTTCATCCCATGACTTGTCTAAAGAAATCAGGCTATAAAAGTCATGATTTAATCCTTCTAGTTCTAGAATGAATTGCCCCATCCTAACTCTTTTTTTGGAACATGTTGCAGGCTTTGATTGCATGAATCTAATAATAACAACAATATAACGTATATGTTACGTATACTAACAAATAATAACGTATAATAACAAATTGAATGAATCTGAAAACACAAAACATGAACGATCTTGGGTCCGTACTGTCTGCAGTGAAATAGAAGTCAAAGCAAATGTAAGGATAATTATGGGATGTTTCACCCACATTTCCCATGTTATCCCAGCTTTTTCTGATTTGGAGTTGTAAACAAGAAACTAAAGTTTAGATATACAGAGACTTTGTAAGTTGTGTTTATCTTAATTTATTCATTTTACAAAGGTCAAATATGTTTTGCAACTCCAGATGAGTTATATTTCCATGAGACAAGACAAAAATGGCTCTTTTGACAGTAACGGTTGCAGACTCCCGCATTAGAACATTCCCTCTCCCTGATGTGCTTTGTGCATTATAAATTAATAATTCAACAATTAAACTCAATTTGCTTCTTGTTGCGTTAAGCAACAACACTGAGTTTCAAAAACAAACGTGACTTATGCTTCCCTCCACTTCATGACGCATTATGCAACTTTTCATGCGATTAATATGCTGGTGAGTTTTGTAGTCCACAGAACACAGTTTTTGAAACTGTATTGTTTGTAGAACAGTTCGAACTCTGATAATGCAGAATTTTAGAAAATTAGATGTAGAGTATGACTACAGTGTATTATGCTGTAGTGTAATTTTTACCAAAGACAAGTGATGTGATAACAAGCATGTTATGATGATATGCAAATGCCAGAAGCTGATTATGTTGTGTATTACTGATAACATTTAACAGATGTTCAGAAGGGTAAAGTATATTCTCTTTTTGCACCAACTAGGTAAGAACATTTAGAAAAACACACCTGATATATTTAAACGTTGTATGCAAAATATATGTTGTTCCTTTTTAACCCTCTGGGGTCTGAGGGCATTTTTTGGACAGTTCACTCGCCTGGCATAAATGTTTTATTATTGCTGTTAACAGCTCTCCCTGCATCCCACAATCAAGTTTTATGTCTCTTTTTTCAGGACAACCTGTTCTTTCATAATATATATGCATTTGTTGTGTTTTATAAGTGTAATAAAGGTTTAAAATCAGGAATAAGAATGGAAAAAATAAAGCAGAAAATAATTTTCCACACATTTATTCAAAACACACAGCAAACTATAATAAACTGTTTTGACACTTTATAAAGGTAATTTGAGGTATTGTGTGAAAGACTGGACAACAAAAAAGTTCAAACAATAAACCCAAATGCACAGTTTGAACAATATATACAAAATGGTCTATGCGCGTTGTTTGTCTTCAATTCAAAGCAATTTCTGTCTGCTATTACACAAAGGTCATATCGCAAATTTCTATTCGTACTGTGTTTTGGAGTCTTCTGTCTGACTCTGCAAGCAGCTTTCATTTCACACTTTGGCTCCTTGCAGTCTGAGGAGCGGCCTCTCTCCCTCACCTCATTGATATGGTAAACAGTGCTTTACGCCAGAGGGAGAGAGCCACAGAGTAATCCAGTAACATTCAAGTGCAAACTAGTGGAGCAATCCTGATAGTTACACACTCTTTGTTTGCGCATGTGAGATTGTCATGCGAGGCTCTCCATCTGCTTTCACTTTCGCTGTGCGTAATGGTGTAGAGCGCATTGGAAGACTTAGGGGCTATTCAGATGGGTCAACTAGTAAGATATCACTCCTGAAAACTATCTTTGGTTTATCACGTGAGGTAAATCTGCCCTACGATTGGATTTTGGAAAACCATGTGACAGTGAACCAATTCCGATTAGACACTTACATTCCGCATGTCATCACACAGCTTCTCTGAGGAGTACAAAGATGGCTGACGGTGGATCGAAAGTTCGTGGAGTTAACTTTTCAGCAAAAAAAAAGTATGTTTCTATCTCATATCATTAAAAAGTTATTTATAATTTAGTAAAGCTTGGTCCCAGCTGTCATATACGACGGTGTCGGCCCCAGAGGGTTAAACCATGAGGACAGAATTTGGAATTAAGTGTGTAATTTGAGTAAAACACTTAATTTTAAAAAAGGAACACTGAATTAAAATCATACATATGGAAAATTATGATAATTAGTTTTTGTTTGTTTTTTAGAGAGAGTGAATTTCCATCACCCAGAATTGAATTCTCCAGGCCTAGGGATTTTCCAAAAAGTGATCTCAGCACACCTGGTATTTCTTTTAAAATTAAATCATTAACACTTGTTTTTAATGGTGTATGATTTGCTATATTTTCTTGGGGTGGAGAATTTGACCTTTTCACAGTATTTAAGATCACTGCAAACCAGTGTAAATCGAAGCTGTTACTTGTTCCTTGAGGAATCTATGAATTTCGCATTCTTTGCCAACAAATCAAAAGTGTTGCTTTGGGACTTTGATTTTTCTGGACACCTTTAATGGGATATTTTTAAACCATTCAACACAGCTAAAACACTTAGACTCTCGTCTGGTGATCAAGGACTCTGTCCAGTGTCTCCACAACAATGCAAACAATACCATTAATTTGTGGAATCTTCTATTCAGTGCTTTGTTATTGCCTGTAATACAATGCATTGCTGTGCACTGGTACGGGAAATAATTGGAAGGAGTTCTGGTTTGATACTGCGCTCTTTAGTCAAAAGTTGTTTGTGTATATTTTTGCAAAAATGCACTGAATGTTACTGACAGTTGCAAATTGCCTTGCTGACAGTCCCTAAAGCTTGGGTGAAATTAGGACAGCTATATTCCTGAAAAAACTTGTAATACTGGCACTGAAAATATGAATCCACAGAGAGAGAAACACAACTGGAACTATTCCAAAGATTTCACAGTCTTGCTCCATTGTGCTGTGTCACATTACATTATGGATAATGACAAAACAATGAAGACGGTTGAAAAAAAACATTCATCTTGACATGTCTACCCACTGAAAAATTGTCATAGTGAAGAAAACCTGCATAGTAGTGAGTAGGCCACAGTAGCTAGCTAGTTAGAGCATAGCTATTATAATTTATAACCTTATGTTGAAGTGTAATAAACTGAAATTGTATAATTTTTAGAATAGTTTGTACTTTGGTAGGGTACAAGTTTGTAAAAATTAGCATATTACAGCTAGCAAATTTGTTAGCATCAGTATTTTGGAAAATGTGTATTGCATCTGCTTCAATGCCCTTTCTCTTTTCATTCTTGCTTGTACATTTAATATTACTACATTTAAGTAAATATTGGAGGAGTGGGGTACAATTAGTTATACCTAACAGCTAATGTTAGCTTATCTAGCCGGCTGTAGCAACGTTCATCGTAGCTTACAAAATAGTTGGTTCTTTTGTGTTTGATAACCCACACTAATTCATACTTTTGTCCACATTTATTTTATATGTATTTTAAATGTATTTGTTAATACCGTTACTGTAGGTTTAACTACGCTATTATACTTTATACACTAATTACCGTTTTTGTTTATCGTGTTAGCTTGCTGGGTATGGTTGCCTTATTAATGGCTAATTTAGCTTTCTACTGTAACTAGCTTATTTTCGCTATTTACAATTTTATTTTACATGGTGTAGATTTTTAATGATTCATCAGTTTATGTGTTCCTTTAAAGATATTAACATATAGTACCTAGGTTCTTAGGTTTCCATATGATAGCATAATGATTATACTTTTTATTTTCCTATAGTATGCTAACAGAGTTTCTTTATATACCAGTACACTCACACACTCATAGCTTCTGTTTCTATAATAAAATACCAGATTTATAGCTTAGCCTGCTAACTATATTTAATTTTACTACTAGTCTACATACTAGATTACTTATACTACAATCTTCTCCTGTGATGTCTTATCCTTCTTATGTCTTATTATATTATATATATCTTTTTCTTGAGCCGCTTGGGTGGGTAGGGATGGGATAAAAAAGCTTTTCAACCTACCATCCCTGGTTCTCAAGACCAGGCACCTAAGTGACTCTACTCTTTTCTACTCTCCTATTTTACTCTTCCTTTTTATATATTTAGATATACCTTTATATACTAGCATAGTTCCACCTTAGAATTGGAATATAATATATAAGATATACCTTACTGAATTTTCATGGACGCTGGGGAAATCAGTAAACACCTGTGGTCCCCTGAAACGTCCCCTTTTGAGGACTATTGTGAGTGTAACTGAGATAGAAATTAATAAATGTAAAGACTACACTACACTGTAACCCATACCAATTTATCGCAGGGCCCAACGATATTAAAGAAAGAAATCACAGAACATTTATAGAAGAATTTCATCAAGGTGAGACACCAGCCATAAATTCCTGACAAAAAGAAATTCTGTTCTTTGTGATTGAATTTGGTCAAGTGTAGCTGCCTATCAGCGCTGAAATAACAAATGGCTCACAAACCTGCCTCACAATTCAAAATCAAATCACTGCTCCTTCCGCTAGGTGACAGGCGTTTGTGACTGAATGAGCAATGAACAGTCTTCTTTTATGCCCACGTCTTCTGTGTCAGTCTGCTGTGGACTCATTTCAGGTTATTCCTGCTGGCGAGGCTCTGTCAGTAGCAAAGGTCACTTTATTTTAATCAGAACATATAAACTGTGGAAGATGGTGCATATCTGGCAGATTAACTTATCCCACAATTCATCAAAGTCCATATCATTGACTGATGTGAGGATGCCACACCCTTTACTGTGAGAGCTGCTGTAAAACTCCCATTTTCATGCATCAGGTTGTGAAGATTGCTGAACCATGAAAAAAAAAAGAAAAAAAATCCATCGTGGCTGCTGAAAATAAAACTGAAAAGAACAGGATGCTGAAGATGACGACGCTCCTCGTGCACCTGATGCTCTGCTACTATGTGATGGATTAAAAGTATGCAGGCAAAGGTAGATTTAGACTCACATTATTTGTTGCCAGCATTCAGCAGATCTGCCTCCAAAAACGGTGTATAGTTGCTTTATAAATCTTTCCCAGCATGCAATAGCAACATGCTGTATTTTTTATCTCAGCGAGGCAAAACGTTCACAAACAATTAACCTTTGTTTCCCCAGCAGAAGAGTAATAACTGGATTGAGAAAAGCACCTGTTTGTTTGTCTGCAATAAATATGCTACATTGTTTAAAGCATAATGGGGATAGATTGAGTAATGAAGCCAGATTAGATTTGAACCATTAGCATTTACGTACATCATCTGAATGAGGTAAAAGCTGAAGGATTGCGACAGCTCTATTTTTCTCCTTGTGGCAAAGCTGCAAAAAGGGCACGTCGTGACGGTGCTTTTCAAAGAGCTGATTATTAAACTGCAGTACACCTCTGGAGTCTTTAAGATACCTGGGATCAAACACCTCTGCCTTTCATGCTTCCCACTCTCTTCCTCCACCCCCCCCACCCCACCCCCGTCTTACTGATTTTGCACAGCATTAGTTTTCTGTTCCTCCAAATGGTAGTAATGAAGGAAACTCGTGCATTTTGGATCAGGAAATTAATTTTTTATATCCAAATGCACCTTGGCTCTATTCTGCGTCCATGGTTCCTCAGTGCCAGGATTCCACATACAGGACACTAGATGGTTAGTCCAGATGACAGGACCCTTGAGTGCATTATTGATTTCATCTGACATCACCCTACCCCAGATGCAATATCTTAAACATTAAGCCCCTCACACAGCACTAGCGAAGGACACCAAAGCCAAAACGAAACAAGAAATCTGGACTTTCGTTGACTGTCAGAGACATCGTTTAACCGTCGTCCAGCTTCGTTCCTGTCGCTGGCGCGTTGTCATAATTTTCAAACTGTTGAAAAATGTGAACGAATCCTGATGACAACTTCAATTCATCCGTAATCCATTTTGCTTTCTGTCGTGAGGGTTCATCATTTGTGGAGTTCCCGTACCGTTAGCGTTCCATCTGACTGTCGTCCAACCTCCCAAGTCCAACGTCTTGGAAGAATATTGACAGTATCTGAACGGATCAATAACTAAAGATCCGACGAGCTGAACGTGACTCGTCCACATGTGGAACGAAAAGCAACGTTGTCATACAGAAACAATAATGGCAACAACGTTTTATCAACTACTTTAACTATTTACGCACATGCACGTTGCAGCCAGAGATGGGTGCAATGTGCATGTGCTCGTACATATTGTTGTATTGAAGACAGACCTCTTGTCAAGACAACCAGATCCCGCAGCTGCAAAGCATCAAGGTCGCCGTTCGCTTCGTTTTTCTTTAGTTAGTTACGGTTTCGTTTCGGTCTTTTATACGCTCTGCACTCACAGGTTTTCTGTGATGGGAGAAGTGCTGGCTCATTCGTCCACTTTTTCCCGATGATTTCTGGCTTTGTGACTTTTTTCCTTCGTTCAGCGATCGCCATGTGCAGTTTGACTGGGCCTAAACATAGCCTACCGTCATCATGATGTTTTAACAGTCTCCCAGGGGTACCATGTGCCGAAGTGGGACATCAAGTAACACTCAAGTTGGTTCTGCCATATCTTTTCAAGAAGGACTTACGTAGACCTTCAACAGGTGTAGCTAACAAGGAAAATGTGGTTATTGTGTTGCAAAACTATGAAGAGATTTTAGACTATAAGCAAACATTGCCTCTCACTTCTCAAGTGAGCACACGTGCTTGATCACGTTGGTGGACTGACAAGAAAGCTGGAACGGAGACACGACAGTGATCCAATCTGTGTTCTTTTTGAGAACAGAATTAAAGTGTTAAATGGTTGCAATCTAAAGAATGCATATATATGTATGTGTGTGTGTAGATATGTACAGCTACGGTGTCTATTTTAATTTTATTGTCTTATTTCTGTATGCTGTTTTAACTGTATATTAAAATATTAATTATGATGATTTTTTCCATAGGCATGTAAGCATTATACTGTTATTGTTGTATTTATTGATTTCTTGAGACAGAGATGTCTGCAGAGCACTTGAAGTCCAAGACCAATTTCCCCTTGGGGACAATAAAGTGTATTGTATTGTATTATATTGTATAGTATACATACATACACTCAACAAAAATATAAACGCAACACTTTTGGTTTTGCTCCCATTTTGTATGAGATGAACTCAAAGATCTAAAACTTTTTCCACATACACAATATCACCATTTCCCTCAAATATTGTTCACAAACCAGTCTAAATCTGTGATAGTGAGCACTTCTCCTTTGCTGAGATAATCCATCCCACCTCACAGGTGTGCCATACCAAGATGCTGATTAGACACCATGATTAGTGCACAGGTGTGCCTTAGACTGCCCACAATAAAAGGCCACTCTGAAAGGTGCAGTTTTATCACACAGCACAATGCCACAGATGTCGCAAGATTTGAGGGAGCGTGCAATTGGCATGCTGACAGCAGGAATGTCAACCAGAGCTGTTGCTCGTGTATTGAATGTTCATTTCTCTACCATAAGCCATCTCCAAAGGCGTTTCAGAGAATTTGGCAGTACATCCAACCAGCCTCACAACCGCAGACCACGTGTAACCAAACCAGCCCAGGACCTCCACATCCAGCATGTTCACCTCCAAGATCGTCTGAGACCAGCCATTCAGACAGCTGCTGAAACAATCGGTTTGCATAACCAATGAATTTCTGCACAAACTGTCAGAAACCGTCTCAGGGAAGCTCATCTGCATGCTCGTCGTCCTCATCGGGGTCTCGACCTGACTCCAGTCGTCGTCGTAACCGACTGAGTGGGCAAATGCTTACATTCGCTGGCATTTGGCATGTTGGAGAGGTGTTCTCTTCACGGATGAATCCCAGTTCACACTGTTCAGGGCAGATGGCAGACAGCGTATGTGGCGTTGTGTGGGTGAGCGGTTTTCTGATGTCAATGTTGTGGATCAAGTGGCCCATGGTGGCGATGGGGTTATGGTATGGGCAGGCATCTGTTATGGACGAAGAACACAGGTGCATTTTATTGATGGCATTTTGAATGCACAGAGATACCGTGATGAGATCCTGAGGCCCATTGTTGTGCCATACATCCAAGAACATCACCTCATGTTGCAGCAGGATAATGCACGGCCCCATCTTGCAAGGATCTGTACACAATTCTTGGAAGCTGAAAATGTCCCAGTTCTTGCATGGCCGGCATACTCGCCGGACATGTCACCCATTGAGCATGTTTGGGATGCTCTGGACCGGCGTATACGACAGCGTGTACCAGTTCCTGCCAATATCCAGCAACTTTGCACAGCCATTGAAGAGGAGTGGACCAACATTCCACAGGCCACAATTGACAACCTGATCAACTCTATGCGAAGGAGATGTGTTGCACTTCATGAGGCAAATGGTGGTCACACCAGATACTGACTGGTATCCCCCCAATAAAACAAAACTGCACCTTTCAGAGTGGCCTTTTATTGTGGGCAGTCTAAGGCACACCTGTGCACTAATCATGGTGTCTAATCAGCATCTTGGTATGGCACACCTGTGAGGTGGGATGGATTATCTCAGCAAAGGAGAAGTGCTCACTATCACAGATTTAGACTGGCTTGTGAACAATATTTGAGGGAAATGGTGATATTGTGTATGTGGAAAAAGTTTTAGATCTTTGAATTCATCTCATACAAAATGGGAGCAAAACCAAAAGTGTTGCGTTTATATTTTTGTTGAGTGTACATACATACATACACAGAGTGGGGCAACAATGAGAGAAGGGGAGTATGTAGAAAGCCAAATCAAATATTCATTTGTACAACTGTTGCTCTTCACATAGTTTCTGCCTTTTGAAAAACTACCGATAAAAGGTATAGGTGAAAGTCTTTTTTTCCCTTTTACATGCAACATGCTACAATTGTGCAGGTGTCAGATGTGCACATGAGGAACAGATGTCATCAGGAAGTATTATCAAATCTCAAACTCCTGCTGCCATTCCTCGTTCACACACACCCACACACACACACACACACACACACACACACACACACACACACACACACACATACAGGAATAAAGTTTGCAGAGCGTGACTCTCTTTGGTCGGTGACAAAGCAGTGTTTAATGAGCTGGAGGCCGGATGTCTTCCTTTGACTGCTGCCTGTGAGTGGTTAATTAATCGGGTGGCTCTTCCGTATCTTCTCATCTCCCTCAAACCAATTCTGTATATATAGTAGTGTTCAGAATAATAGTAGTGCTATGTGACTAAAAAGATTAATCCAGGTTTTGAGTATATTTCTTATTGTTACATGGGAAACAAGGTACCAGTAGATTTGGTAGATTCTCACAAATCCAACAAGACCAAGCATTCATGATATGCACACTCTCAAGGCTATGAAATTGGGCTATTAGTAAAAAAAAGTAGAAAAGGGGGTGTTCACAATAATAGTAGTGTGGCATTCAGTCAGTGAGTTTGTCAATTTTGTGGAACAAACAGGTGTGAATCAGGTGTCCCCTATTTAAGGATGAAGCCAGCACCTGTTGAACATGCTTTTCTCTATGAAAGCCTGAGGAAAATGGGATGTTCAAAATATTGTTCAGAAGAACAGCGTAGTTTGAATAAAAAGTTGATTGGAGAGGGGAAAACTTATACGCAGGTGCAAAAACTTATAGGCTGTTCATCTACAATGATCTCCAGTGCTTTAAAATGGACACAAAAAAAAAAACAGATACGGGTGGAAGAAAACGGAAAACAACCATCAAAATGGATAGAAGAATAACCAGAATGGCAAAGGCTCACCCATTGATCAGCTCCAGGATGATCAAAGACAGTCTGGAGTTACCTGTAAGTGCTGTGACAGTTAGAAGACGCCTGTGTGAAGCTAATTGCTTATTTGCAAGAATCCCTCGCAAAGTCCCTCTGTAAAATAAAAGACGTGCAGAAGAGGTTACAATTTGCCAAAGAACACATCAACTGGCCTAAAGAGAAATGGAGGAATATTTTGTGGACTGATGAGAGTACAATTGTTCTTTTTGGGTCCAAGGGCCACAGACAGTTTGTGAGACGACCCCCGAACTCTGAATTCAAGCCACAGTTGACAGTGAAGCATGGTGGTAAAAGCATCATGATAAGGGCATGTTTCTCCTACTATGGTGTTGGGCCTATATATCGCATACCAGGTATCATCGATCAGTTTGGATATGTCAAAATAGTTGAAGAGGTCATGCTGCCTTATGCTGAAGAGGACATGCTCTTGAAATGGGTGTTTCAACAAGACAATGACACTAGTAAACGAGCAAAATCTTGGTTCCAAACCAACAAAATTAATGCCTCGCAGATGTGAAGAAATCATGAAAAACTGTGGTTATACAACTAAATACTACTTTAGTGATTCACAGGATTGCTAAAAAAAAGCAGTTTGAACATAATAGTTCTGAGTTTGTAGCGTCAACAGCAGATGCTACTATTATTGTGAACACCCCCTTTTCTACTTTTTTTTTTTTTTACTAATAGCCCAATTTCATAGCCTTAAGAGTGTGCATATCATGAATGCCTGGTCTTGTTGGATTTGTGAGAATCTACTGAATCTACTGGTACCTTGTTTCCCATGTAACAATAAGAAATATACTCAAAACCTGGATTAATCTTTTTAGTCACATAGCACTACTATTATTCTGAACACTACTGTACACTTTCACACCAGCTCATATTCAGAATGACTGATTGGCCTAATGTGGTGCTCAAATATTAAAAGTTCAAGTGTAGTTCAGTTGCTGGGCATTATTTCAAATGAGCAATATGTTGATTAGGCTGGTCGGACATTTAGATCTGCAAATTGTACTGGTTCTGAAGCTGCCACAGACATCATGTCCTTGAATGTTTTTGACACACACACACACAAACACACACACACACACATTTCCCCTGCCAAATGGTGAGCCACAGTGTCAACACTGTGCATGGCGGCAATAAAAAGGTGAGAGACAATGGCTCAAAAACTAACGGGGGTCTCTCCAAAATATTCCATTTATATGCAGAAATGTAACACAGACACTGTGCTGAGAGACAGCTCATCTTTTTACAGAGATTTCATCTCTGTGAAAATTTGTGGACCAATTTTGGAATGGATCCAGATCAAAGATGGATCCTACCTTTGATCTCTGATCCTCACTCTTTTGATCCTGCAATCAGGAGTAATTACAATTTAAGTTCATCAACCAGGATTACAGGTCAGGATATGTCCCTTAATTACACTGTCTTTGATCCTAATAACAGGATCAAAGAAGTCAGTGTCTATGTTCAGTGATCATGATCAAAGGTCAGGATGAAAGATGATGAGGATCAAAGAGCTGCAATCAGAATAAAAAGGTCAACAATCAGGATCAAACCTGGGTGATCTGTCTCAAAGGCGGAATATCATGGTGAAAGATTTGGCATCAGGATCAGAGATCACTGCAGGTTCAATGGTCGAGATTAAAGTTAAACAAACCTGTCAAAATTCAATGACTAAAATCAAAGGTCCACCATTGAGATCAAGGTCATTGGGGTCCAAAGCTCAACTGAAGTTTTTCCTCTCACATATGGCTCCAAACATGCCACATATATGGAAGTGGGCTCCAGAACTGCCCAGCGAGGTAAAATTCTAGGCCAGTGTTACAGTGGGGAACATAAGTATTTGATCCCCTGTCAGTTTTGCAGGTTTTCCCACCTACAAAGAATGGAGAGGTCTGTAATTTTTACACTTCAACTGTGAGAGACAGAATCTAAAAAAAATCCAGAAAATCACATTGTATGATTTTAAAGAATTAATTTGCATTTTATTGCATAAAATAAGTATTTGACCCCCTACCAACCAGCAAGAATTCTGGCTTTCACAGACCTGTTAATTTTTCTTTAAGAGGCCCTCTTATTCTGCACTCTTTACCTGTGTTAATTGCACCTGTTTGAACTTGTTACCTGTATAAAAGACACCTGTTCACACACTCAATCAATCACACTCCAACCTGTCCAATATAGCTAAGACCAAAGAGCTGTCTAAGGACACCAGGGACAAAACTGTAGACCTGCACAAGGCTGGGATGGACTACAGGACAACAGGCAAGCAGCTTGGTAGAAAACAACAACTGTTATGATTATTTATTAGAAAGTGGAAGAAACACAAGATGACTGTCAATCTCCCTCAGTCTGGGATTCCATGCAAGATCTCACTTTGTGGGGTAAGGATGATTCTGAGAAAGCTCAGAGCTACACAGGAGGACCTGGTCAATGACCTGAAGAGAGCTGGGACCACAGTCACAAAGATTACATTAGTAACACATGATGCTGTCATGGTTTAAAATCCTGCAGGGCAGCAAGGTCCTCCTGCTCAAGCCAGCACATGTCCAGGCCCGTTTGAAGTTCACCAGTGACCATCTGGATGATCTAGAGGAGGCATGGGAGAAGGTCATGTGGTCAGATGAGACCAGAATAGAGCTTTTTGGAATCAACTCCACTTACCATGTTTAGAGGATGAGAACAACCCCAAGAAAACCATCCCAACTGTGAAGCATGAGGGTGGAAACATCATACTCTGGGGGTGCTCTTCTGCAAAGGGGACAGAACGACTGCACCGTACTGAAGGGAGGATGGATGGGGTCATGTATTGCGAGATTTTGGCAAATAACCTCCTTCCCTCAGTAAGAGCATTGAAGATGGGTCATGGCTGGGTCTTCCAGCATGACAATGACCCCAAACACACAGCCAGGGCAACTAAGGAGGGGCTCTGTAAGAAGCATTTCAAGGTCCTAGAGTGGCCTGGCCAGTATCCAGACCTGAACTCCATAGAAAATCTTTGGAGGGAGTTGAAACTCCAAATCTGAAAGATCTAGAGAAGATCTGTATAGAGGAGTGGACCAAAATCCCTGTTGCAGTGTGTGAAAACTTGGTCAAGAACTGCAGGAAATGTCTGACCTCTGTAATGGCAGACAAATGTTTCTGTAGCAATTGTTAAGCTCTGTTTTTCTCGGGGGTCAAATACTTATTTTATGCAATAAAATGCAAATTAATTATTTAAAAATCATACAATGTGATTTTCTGGATTTTTTTTAGATTCTGTCTCTCATAGTTGAAGTGTACCTACGATAAAAATTACAGACCTCTCCATTCTTTGTAGGTGGGAAAACCTGCAAAACTGACAGGGGGTCAAATACTTATTTTCCCCACTGTATGTCTACCTGTCTGCTGGCCTACTTCTCCTAGGATCTTTCGCTGATTTCTATCAAACGTTATGTGTCAATGATGGCTGTCAAGAAATTAGTCTTAAAGAATTCATTTTGGCAGAAGTCAAGGAAATTGATTTTTAACCAGCTTTGCACCCAGGGTGGCACACACACACACACACACACACACACACGATTCTAGAATTTCCCTCATAAGGTTAGCAAAATCACTTGGGTGGCGGTTAAGTCTACTAGGAGTCATGTCTCTGTTCTAAATGTCTTCATGCCCATTGGTACCACTACCTAGAAAATAGTCCAACAAAAACCAACATATCAAAACAAACAGCAACATAAATTCTAATCTCACTGTTAGCAGCATCTGTGTCCTTTAGAAATCCAACTACTGTACAGCTAATAGTAATACTACACTCATCAATAAATGTGTCTCAAACCACATTTGTGTATTTGGGCCCTGACAAATGATGAAAGCATGTCAGAAAAGTAGAGGAGGAGTCTAGGAGCACCAAGTGACTCCTGATGAGCAAATGTAGCAGGTCTGTCAACGTGCTGACAGCAATCAGGGAAAACCACCAAAGCTTCCGCATGTTCCCTCCCTGTTCATTAGCAGCAAAGGCCAAGGTTGCCATTTAACACCTACCAAGCGGCAGTGAGATGTGACCGCAGCCTTACCTTCAGCTCGAGCAGTGAAGGGGGAATCTCCAGAGCGCTTGGCTGAGAACTGGCCCCCCAGAGAGGTCATTAGGAAGCACAGGCTGAAGAAACCGATCCCCACCACAAAGATCCTGCAGAAGAGAGGCAACAAGCAAGATGAAGGAATGTGACATAAGACCAAGGAACAACATTAGAGCTCCTGGGAAAAATGGGACCAAGCACAAAGGACAGCCTGCGACATAATAGTACAAGAAAAAGGAAAAACAAGGGCCCCTCTGAACGTAACCTCTTTAAAGTGTGTATCACCAGGAAATAAACTGTCAAATGAGCTGACTGTTCTAAGAATTATATTGATGTATTTCTTTTAATTGGTGGTGCCATATGCCCAGAGACATTAAGTCAGAAACATGAGGAAATTAGCTTAATTTCACCTACCGCTGATAAACGTTCAGAAACCTCAAACTGTCAGGAACATGAATTTTGGTGACATCATCTCAGGTCACGCCCACAAAACGAATTGGGGGGGGGGGGGATGTGTTTTTATACGGCTGCGACGCTATGCTCACTCTGATTGGCTGATTACTGGTCAGATATTTTCCCATATCCAGACCGGTTACATGAAAATCGGTCCGCAACGCGTATTTTCATTACAAACTAGGAAGCAAAAAACACAATTAAAATCCCCAAGTCAGACATGAATATACTCCATGAATATCTAAACAGCATCTGAAAAAACACAGATTGAAAACTTTTTACCAGATAACAACTGGACCATCTGTTAGCAAGATCTTTGTGGAGGTGAAGCAAACAAGTTGGACTGCGAGCCGTCAGCAGCTTTCATACTCGGGTGATACTGTAAGTATGCATGTTTTATATATATATATATATATATATATATATATATATAATACCCATATAATAAACAAATTATTAACCTCACTTTCCAGGTCTGTACGGCTAGTCCGTGTTTTTCGAATGGACCTTGCTAACGCTCAGTCTGTACTGACAACATGTCGGTCTGATATGTCCCCGTACAGACCTCGTGGTCAATTAATAATCCTTTAATATTTAGTGTGAAATCAGTGTGGGGGGTGGGGGGGGCTGTGTGCTTTTACGGTGAACACGTCAAATCATTAGAATGTGTGTTTTGCAAGGATGGACAGTCACACGACTATTGTTACTTATTAGGTGGACAGATTTACCAAAGATAATATTTTGAGGAGGAAAGTGAGACTTATCTTTTTTAAGGCGTCCCATGGGACAGACTGCAGACATGAAACCGACCACAGCCTGAGAATACCCTTCAACAAAACGGATCTAACTACAGGTTTTATCCTTTCCCTTTCGGAACTCTAAAAATGCATGTTTCCTCTCCCAAAAGAGTAGAACCGGTCATGTTCATGGTTTGTGCCATCACACTAAGCTAAGCTACGATGAGGAGTCTCCCTGAGGAAACCGCTTCTGTGATCACTTGTCGGACCATCGTACAATGAGTGATCTCTAGTAAAAGCTTCCAGATGTTGTGTGTTATTGGCTAAGCTGAGCTAAACCAATGGCTAAGCTAAGCGAAGCTACGTCCGAAGAAGGCTATAGAGGAATGCGGTTATTCCTGTGGAGAAAACACAGCGCCACATGGTGGAGTTCTACACGGCTCTGTGTGTGAACACAACAGGAGTGAAATCAGACACAACTTTCAAGGTGTGCGATCATTATTATTCAGTCTTACTGATACATTTGAAATGCCCCCCCGAATACACCGCGCGTTTACAAAGACAGTTGTTGATTGTAAAATACAAGAATTTGATTTGAAAGACAAATTAAAGCCATATTACATTTGGAGACCAAAAAACAGTCCAGACTGCCTGTGTGTCTTGGAGTAAATCCTGAAGTGGACACAGGTGGACTTACCTTCTCAGCTGAATACTCAGCAGTACCCTGAGGTCACGTCACTTTTATGGCTAATAATCTGAATCTGTGTGCATTTTTCAGATGCTGTATGGCTAATTTTATTTTTATCAGCTACATCAGGACTCCCAGAGGTTAAGGAGTTGGAAATAATGTGTTGTGTGGGCCGCTGAAGAGGAGGTACTGCTGGCCCACCACCACCAGATGGCGCCCTGCTTGGAGTGTGGGCTTCAAGCAGGAGAGGGCGCCGAAACCAGTGGAGTGACAGCTGTCACATCATCACCACCAGCTGTCACTCATCTACGTCAACCTCCATAAAAGCCAGACTGCAACTCCACCTCCCCGCCGAGAAATCAGCTACCATTCAAGTAATTCTCTGCTAAACTGAAAACATTGACTAACAGTCTGAACTTCTTTGCAGCCGTTTTCCTGTAAGTGTTTTCCTCATCTGTGGGATTGGCGTTTGGTGTGATCAGCGACGGCTTCGCTTCACACCCCAACCAGATAAGTGATTAGACAGGAGCTGCACAAGTGTGTGATTGGAGGTGGAGGTGCTCCCTCCCAAAGGAACACAGACTGTGGGATTACTGAGTGTGCGAACTCACACTCATCAATACTGTTTCTGTTCTCTGCCAGCAGTACCGGGTCTGACTGCTGAAGACAGTGGCCACCTGGGGCGCGGGGCTTGGCGGCTCCGGTGTTCTTCAGATCCGTTGGTGGTGGAAGCTGTGTGGGATCCGGCTGTTCTCTCGCCAGATGTCTTCTATCTTCGAGCCTGCCCACACGTCACCTTGTGTAAAATTGACATTCCCCAATATTGTTATTGTCTGTACTTCGTTGTGCGATTCACAACATTAAATTGTTACTTTTTGGCTTATCCACTGTCCGTTCATTAACGCCCCCTGTTGTGGGTCCGTGTCACGACACCTTCCCAACAGGATTTCTGTGCCACCGTGACGGATCCCGAGGGGCGTCAACCAGAGCTTGAACAGCCAATGGAAGAGCGAGGTGCACAGGCGCCAGCAGGAGGCGTGTTAGGTGAGCTGCAGCAAATTCTAACCGCTTTCACTGCTCGGTTGGATCTGGTAACCGAGCAGAACGTTATTCTCAATCGGAGGATGGAGGCTCTCACCGCCAGGGTGGAGGCGCGCGATCAAAGCGCTGCTGCAGCCACTCCTCCTGCTGGTCCCTTGTCAGACACAGACGTTCCACTGGTCGTTCAACGACCCCCCCCCCCCACCGTCCCCTGAAGCATACATAAGCCCTCCGGAGCCGTACGGAGGTTGTGTCGAGACGTGCGCGGACTTCCTAATGCAGTGTTCGCTCGTCTTTGCACAGCGTCCCGTCATGTACGTGTCAGACGCTAGCCGGGTGGCTTATGTTATTAATCTGCTTCGAGGAGAGGCACGCGCCTGGGCTACGGCGCTCTGGGAGCAGAACTCACGGCTCCTAACGTCATACACTGGGTTTGTAAGGGAGTTCAAACAGGTTTTGATCATCCCAACAGAGGCGAGACCGCTTCGAGCGTGCTACTGTCAATGAGACAGGGGCGCCGGAGTGCAGCCGAGTATGCAGTCGACTTCCGCATCGCGGCTGCGAGGTCCGGCTGGAATACCGTTGCACTCCGCGCCACCTTCATAAACGGACTGTCTCCGGTCCTGAAGGAGCATCTGCTGGCTAAGGAGGAACCGCAGGATTTTGACGGGCTTGTCGACCTGGTTATACGCTTAGACAACCGCTTAGAGGAACACCGTCGGGAGCAGGACAGGGGGCGTGACCGGGCACGAGCCGTCCCTCTTCCTTCTGGGTCCGAAAGGGTGCTGTCGTCCCCACGCTCCACAGACAGAGGGCCCCGTGTGGCAACAGCTCCCCCTGCTGACGAAGCTATGGACACGAGCAGGGCCAAAGTGAAACCAAATGACAGACAAAGGAGGCTGGCCCGCGGTGAGTGTTTTTTCTGTGGCTCTAGTGGTCATATACAGAGGAACTGCCCCAAACGGTCAAACTACAACGCCCGTCCTTAGAAACTGGGCTAAGGGTGGGCCATAACACGCACGCGGGGAAACCCCATAGATCCGCACGAATCCCAGTCACGATCCTTAGTGAGGAGTTAACCCTTCACGCCCCAGCACTCGTAGACACGGGGTCGGAAGGGAATCTGCTGGACAGCAGATGGGCAAAGGAAGTAGGGCTCCCTCTGGTGGCTCTGCCTTCACCTTTGAAGGTACGGGCACTAGATGGCACCCTTCTTCCATTAATCACACACCAGACACAGCCCGTGACATTGGTGGTGTCTGGGAATCACAGGGAGGAGATTGTGTTTTATGTAACACCTTCTACCTCCCGAGTGATTTTGGGTTTTCCATGGGTGTTGAAACACAATCCCCGGATTGATTGGCCGTCTGGGGTTGTGACGCAGTGGAGGGAAACCTGCCACCGGGACTGTTTAGGATCCTCGGTTCCACCCGGTGTGACAGCTAAAGAGGAGGTCAAAGTCCCCCCCAATCTGACGGCGGTACCGGAGGAGTACCACGATCTTGCTGACGTCTTCAGCAAAGATCTGGCACTCGCCCTTCCCCCGCACCGACCGTACGATTGCGCCATCGATTTGATCCCGGGCGCTGAGTATCCGTCCAGCAGGCTGTACAACCTCTCACGTCCGGAACGCGAATCAATGGAGACCTACATCCGGGACTCCTTAGCTGCCGGGTTGATCCGGTACTCCACCTCCCCGATGGGCGCGGGTTTCTTCTTTGTGGGTAAGAAGGACAGCGGACTCCGTCCATGCATCGATTACAGAGGGCTAAACGAGATTACGGTTCGCAATCGATACCCATTACCTCTGTTGGATTCGGTGTTCACGCCCCTGCATGGAGCCCAAATATTCACCAAACTCGATCTTAGGAATGCGTACCACTTGGTTCGGATCCGGAAGGGAGACGAGTGGAAGACGGCATTTAACACCCCCTTAGGTCACTTTGAGTACCTGGTCATGCCGTTCGGCCTCACAAACGCCCCCGCGACGTTCCAAGCTTTGGTTAATGACGTCTTGCGGGACTTCCTGCATCGGTTTGTCTTCGTATATCTAGACGACATACTCATCTTTTCTCCAGACCCTGAGACTCATGTCCGACATGTACGTCAGGTCCTACAGCGGTTGTTGGAGAACCGGCTGTTTGTGAAGGGGTAGAAGTGCGAGTTCCACCGCACTTCTTTGTCCTTCCTGGGGTTCATCATCTCCTCCAACTCCGTTGCCCCTGATCCGGCCAAGGTTGCGGCAGTGAGAGATTGGCCCCAACCAACAAGCCGTAGGAAGCTGCAACAGTTCCTCGGCTTTGCAAATTTCTACAGGAGGTTCATTAAGGGCTACAGTCAGGTAGTTAGCCCCCTGACAGCCCTGACCTCCACTAAGGTCCCTTTCACCTGGTCGGATCGGTGCGAAGCTGCATTTAGGGAGTTGAAACGCCGGTTCTCGTCTGCACCAGTTCTGGTGCAGCCTGATCCTACTCGCCAGTTCACAGTGGAAGTGGATGCCTCTGACTCAGGGATAGGAGCCGTGCTGTCCCAGAGCGGGGAGTCCAATAAGGTTCTCCACCCTTGTGCCTATTTTTCCCGCAGGTTGACCCCAGCTGAGAGGAACTATGACGTCGGCAATCGGGAACTCCTGGCAGTGAAGGAGGCTCTTGAAGAGTGGAGACACCTGTTGGAGGGAGCGACGGTGCCCTTCACGGTTTTCACGGACCATCGGAACCTAGAGTACATCCAGACCGCCAAGCGGCTGAACCCCAGGCAAGCCCGCTGGTCACTGTTCTTCGGGCGCTTTGACTTCCAGATTACATACCGCCCCGGGACCAAGAACCAACGATCGGATGCCCTGTCCCGGGTGCATGAAGAGGAGGCCAAGGCCGAGTTGTCAGACCCCACAGAGACCATTATCCCCGAGTCCACTGTCGTGGCCACTCTCACCTGGTACGTGGAGAAGACCGTCCAGGAGGCCCTGACATGGAACCCGGACCCGGGGACCGGCCCGAAGAACAAACTGTACGTCCCACCAGAGGCCAGAGCTGCGGTTTTGGACTTCTGTCATGGTTCCAAGCTTTCCTGTCATCCCGGGGTGCGCAGAACCATGGCAGTGGTCCAGCAGCGCTTCTGGTGGGCGTCTATGGAGGCCGACATCCGGGACTACGTCCAGGCCTGTACCACCTGTGCCAGGGGCAAGGCTGACCATAAGAGGACTTCGGGTCTCCTCCAGCCCCTACCGGTACCTCACCGCCCCTGGTCCCACATCGGCCTGGACTTTGTCACGGGCCTCCCGCCGTCCCAGGGCAACACCACCATCCTCACGATAGTGGACCGGTTCTCCAAGGCGGCCCACTTCGTGGCCCTCCCGAAGCTCCCTACGGCTCAGGAGACAGCAGACCTCCTGGTCCAACACGTCGTGCGTCTGCATGGGATACCAGCGGACATCGTCTCAGACCGTGGCCCTCAGTTCTCCTCTCAGGTCTGGAGGAGTTTCTGCAGGGAACTGGGGGCCACCGTGAGTCTCTTGTCCGGGTATCACCCTCAGACAAACGGACAGGCAGAGCAGGCCAACCAGGAGCTGGAGCAGGCCCTCCGTTGCGTTACCTCTGTGCACCCGACGGCCTGGAGCGCCCATCTGGCCTGGATCGAGTACGCCCACAACAGCCAAGTGTCGTCAGCCACCGGCCTCTCCCCGTTTGAGGTGTGTTTGGGGTACCAGCCCCCATTGTTTCCGCTTGTGGAGGGAGAGGTCGGTGTGTCCTCGGTCCAGGCCCACCTCAGGAGGTGCCGCCAGGTGTGGCGGACCGCCCGTTCTGCCCTGTTGAAGGCCCGGACGAGGGCCAAGGCCCATGCAGACCGCCGGCGTTCCCCGGCCCCTGTATACCAGCCCGGGCAGGAGGTGTGGTTGTCGACAAAGGACATCCCACTTCAAGTGGACTCAAAGAAACTCAAGGACAGGTATATTGGACCGTTTCCCATCCTCAAAGTCCTCAGCCCGGCCGCAGTGAAGCTACAGCTGCCAGCTTCACTGCGGATCCATCCTGTCTTTCATGTGTCATGGATCAAGCCCTACCACACCTCACCACTCTGCACCCCTGGACCTGCACCGCCTCCTGCCCGGATCATCGACGGGGAGCCGGCATGGACCGTGCGTCGGCTCCTGGACGTCCGTCGTAAGGGTCGGGGGTTCCAGTATCTGATGGACTGGGAGGGGTATGGCCCCAAGGAACGCTCCTGGGTGAAGAGGAGCTTCATCCTGGACCCGGCCCTCCTGGCCGACTTCTACGCCCGGCACCCGGACAAACCTGGTCGGGTGCCAGGAGGCGCCCGTTGAGGGGGGGGGTCCTGTTGTGTGGGCCGCTGAAGAGGAGGTACTGCTGGCCCACCACCACCAGATGGCGCCCTGCTTGGAGTGCGGGCTTCAAGCACGAGAGGGCGCCGAAACCAGTGGAGTGACAGCTGTCACATCATCACCACCAGCTGTCACTCATCTACGTCAACCTCCATAAAAGCCGGACTGCAACTCCACCTCCCCACCGAGAAATCAGCTACCATTCAGGTAATTCTCTGCTAAACTGAAAACATTGACTAACAGTCTGAACTTCTTTGCAGCCGTTTTCCTGTAAGTGTTTTCCTCATCTGTGGGATTGGCATTTGGTGTGATCAGCGACGGCTTCGCTTCACACCCCAACCAGATAAGTGATTAGACAGGAGCTGCACGAGTGTGTGATTGGAGGTGGAGGTGCTCCCTCCCAAAGGAACACAGACTGTGGGATTACTGAGTGTGCGAACTCATACTCATCAATACTGTTTCTGTTCTCTGCCAGCAGTACCGGGTGTGACTGCTGAAGACAGTGGCCACCTGGGGCGCAGGGCTTGGCGGCTCCGGTGTTCTTCAGATCCGTTGGTGGTGGAAGCTGTGTGGGATCCGGCTCTTCTCTCGCCAGACGTCTTCTATCTTCGAGCCTGCCCACACGTCACCTTGTGTATAATTGACATTCCCCAATATTGTTATTGTCTGTACTTCGTTGTGCGATTCACAACATTAAATTGTTACTTTTTGGCTTATCCATTGTCCATTCATTAACGCCCCCTGTTGTGGGTCCGTGTCACGACACCTTCCCAACATAATGATTCAAAATCTGCTATATAATTTTTTTTTTTAATTCTAGTGTTGATTGGAGTGAGATATGCCCTTTAAGATCACATTACACTGGTTTTATGTTTCCTGGAGCATTGCGTTGTTTGTTTTTTTCTTTTCCCTCTCTTACACACTCTTCCCCCTCAGTAAGGTTCATATTGTTCCCATCAAAAGCTGGTGTGTACTCGCTTGACTGTGTCGTCTCAAATGAGTCATTGCATCGATGGCTTTTGTGCAGCATGCTGTGTTCGGTGAGCAAGCATACAAAATAAAGTCATTAAATTACAATGGAATGGCTGCATTTTGGAGAATTCCTGGGCTTTAAAACTAATAGTCTCACCTAATTAGCTGAAAAATGGCTCGCCTGCACACTCCGGAATCTATGTTGGGAAACGCAAATGTTTAGAAGCAATCTTTTAATTGAATTGAACTGCAACTTTCCCAAAGTGGAGTAAATTATTTTTTTCACTGCAACATTTTACTCACAGCACCCCATAATGACAACATGAAAAAGTTTTTTTTTGTTTTTTTTTGTTTTTTTTTTTTGTTTTGCAAATTTATTACAAATAATTAAAAAAAAAGAAATAACATGTACATACGTATTCACACCCTTTGCTCAATACTTTGTTGATGCACCTTTGGCAGCAATTATAACCTCAATTCTTCTTGAATATGATGCCACAAGCTTGGCACACCTATCTTTGCGCAGTTTTGCCCATTCCTCTTAGCAGCATCTCTCAAGCTCTGGAGAGAAGGGAAATGAAAGCCAGTTGGTGCAAGTGGGAGTACATATGGATGAATGAGGGGGAGTATGGCTGTGATAAAGTGACAAACCTGATGGCAGCACTTGCCAGAAGAAAGCTTAGAAGCCAAAAGGACAACACTACTGGTCATCATTGCCTAGTCTGTGGTACAACAATCAGGTCTCTCTCCCAGAAAAAGTGTTCTGAGGAATCATCTATTGTCCATCAATCTCTGCATCAGGCTAGAGATGCTCACCAACACTGTCAGCAATATTAGCCCATGCAGTAACACAAAAAGGAAGCATCCAGAAACCAGGAGACAAATGAACAAGAAACGCGAGTACATGACTTTTATGGCAGCTAAATGACTGTGCAGCCATTTTCTCTGACATCATTATGTCTTTCGCACATATGTGGTTGAATTTTCATGCTAAAAGCAAAATTTTAGCCTTATTTTATACAGTTGTGACGGGTGACTACATTTGGGTTCTTGCCCGCTTTACGAGACAGTCCCACTGAGCTGGACAGCATGTCACATGACCCGCCCATATGACTTATGGAAGTGAGATGAAGAAAAGGGTATGGTATACAGCACCTCATTTCCATTTAAAGTGACAGACACACAAACTGGATATTTCAAAGCAACCTGAAATCGGGATATTTTTCAGTTGCATGACTTTTTCTTTTCTTTTGTGTGTGTGTGTGTGTTATTAAAGATGCACCATCTCAGTATACAGTATTTTGTGCTACAAATATCAGTGTTTTGAAAGCACCTTTCAACTAATATTAGCTTTTGAAAAAGATGTGCAATACAGCCTCTTTAATAAAAACACTGATGTGTAGTTTCTGAAGTAAGATTTCCTCCTTTTCTCTACTGTGATCTTTGCAAATTAATATATTGAGCTAATTGTAATATCTTTGCAAGGCAAGCCTTTCAAAATCTGTTATACATTTAAAGCACAACCACTGATTTCAACAGGATTATTCTCAAGAAAGGAAAACATTTTGAGATATAAGCATGTACATAGAACACCATGGTGGTTATTGTGGACAAAAAAGAGAAAATAAAAAAACATGAATTGAGCATAAGATGTGATATGATGTGTTTTTAAGATTTTTGCATTCATAACTAAATATTTGGTTAAAGACAGATGTGTCTAGAATTACAGCCACTTGTAGAAGTTTTGGCCACAAAAAAATTCTGACATTTGAAATCCAATTTGTGTTCAAGGGGTTTAAAGAATTGGAAGGTGCTTGTAGAAAATATAATATAATGTAATGCTAAAATACCCTCGGCCGTATGGGCATTGTTTTCTTTATAATTTGCAGTTGTTCAATTGGTATCCCAGTTTTATATACATATATATATATATACACATACATATACGAGGGCTGTCAATAAAGTAACGGTCCTTTTTATTTTTTTCAAAAACTATATGGATTTCATTCATATGTTTTTATGTCAGACATGCTTGAACCCTCGTGCGCATGCGTGAGTTTTTCCACGCCTGTCGGTGACGTCATTCGCCTGTGAGCACTCCTTGTGGGAGGAGTCATCCAGCCCCTCGTCGGAATTCCTTTGTCTGAGAAGTTGCTGAGAGACTGGCGCGTTGTTTGATCAAAATTTTTTCTAAACCTGTGAGACACATCGAAGTGGACATGGTTCGAAAAATTAAGCTGGTTTTCAGTGAAAATTTTAACGGCTGATGAGAGATTTTGAGGTGATACTGTCGCTTTAAGGACTTTTCACGGTGCGAGACGTCGTGCAGCGCTCTCAGGCGGCGTCATCAGCCTGTTCAAGCTGAAAACCTCCACATTTCAGGCTCTATTGATCCAGGACGTCGTGAGAGAACAGAGAAGTTTCAGAAGAAGTCGGTTTCAGCATTTTATCCGGATATTCCACTGTTAAAGGAGATTTTTTTAATGAAAGACGTGCGGACGGGTCCGCGCGTCGGGACGCAGCCGACGCGGTGCGGCGGCACAGGAAAAACACCTCTGTTGAAAGCCTTAAGGACAAGTTGGAACATGTCCTGCCTGTTAAACAATTTCTCATATACTCACTCCACTGAAAGCCATCAAAAGCCGCCTGGATTTTACAAATGGTTATCAACACGGAGGTGTTTTTCCTGTGCCGCCGCACCGTGTCGGCTGCGTCCCGACGCGCGGATCCGTCCGCACGTCTTTCATTAAAAAAATCTCCTTTAACAGTGGAATATCCGGAATAAAATGCTGAAACCGACTTCTTCTGAAACTTCTCTGTTCTCTCACGACGTCCTGGATCAATAGAGCCTGAAATGTGGAGGTTTTCAGCTTGAACAGGCTGATGACGCCGCCTGAGAGCGCTGCACGACGTCTCGCACCGTGAAAAGTCCTTAAAGCGACAGTATCACCTCAAAATCTCTCATCAGCCGTTAAAATTTTCACTGAAAACCAGCTTAATTTTTCGAACAGTGTCCACTTCGATGTGTCTCACAGGTTTAGAAAAAATTTTGATCAAACAACGCGCCAGTCTCTCAGCAACTTCTCAGACAAAGGAATTCCGACGAGGGGCTGGACGACTCCTCCCACAAGGAGTGCTCACAGGCGAATGACGTCACCGACAGGCGTGGAAAAACTCACGCATGCGCACGAGGGTTCAAGCATGTCTGAAGTAAAAACATATGAATGAAATCCATATAGTTTTTGAAAAAAATAAAAAGGACCGTTACTTTATTGACAGCCCTCGTATATATATATATATAATTTTTTATATATTTATTGTTATTTACATTAATTTTTAAGATCCTATTGCCTTATGTACAATTTGTACATATTCAACAAAGCCCCTCTATCACTCAATCATAAACAATATTTTATTTACATTTTAACGGCATCTGCAGGAGGGCATGCCTGTGCACATACATCAGCTTTTGACAAGAGTGGACATTAGCTCTTTGAGTTAGCAGAGGTTAGCGTGCATGCTGACGTCCACGAAATGTCTTGTAAGTGACTCCAGAGGTGTTATCAGGTTACAAAAACATGTTTTCAGTTATAGAAGTGTTTATTTCTCACTAGTGTTTACATAATATATGACAAAGAGGTTATATTTGCACAAAAATGAAACAGAGTTTGCAGCTAGCTAGACCAGCCACTGATGTCACGGTGCCACTCTACTCTGATTGGCTGTCACCCCCGCCCCTCAAACAAAAAGAAAAAATGCAACAGAATGTGACTTTTTAACCTCTTAAACTACCTCTTAAAATATGTCAAGGTTAGTCATCTCTGAACTTGTCCAAGGTCTGTGTCCCAAGAATGTTCCCTGTGAATTTGAAGACTCTGGCAGTAATAGGACTGGACTTACGCTGAGCACAAACAGACGGACGGACGGACGGCTGAATGGACGTAAAGTCTTCACAATATACCCGATGGTCATATTTGATGGCCTCGGGTAAAAATCTGATATGCTGTACATAAATCAAAAATTGGTTGTAATGTGATAATATGTACGAGGGTAGGCTGAAACGTTCTAAGGCTCACCAAGAAGGAGAAATGCCATTTCAATAAAACTTGGCATGCATCAAGTTCAACTCTTCTGATGACTAACTGTGTTATTTTCTTCCAGGTTGTGAGGTAGTTTGTGGTTCATAGCCAAGTTTGAAAGTTCGTGGTAGAGGGAAACAGCAAAAATGGACAAAATCTGGCATCACGGTGTGATTAAGTACCTGCATAAGAAGGGGTTAAAGCCCAAGGACATTCATGCGGATATGGTTGCTACATTAGGGGATGAAGCTCCCTCCATATCTACAGTGCCAAAGTGGGCAACTGAATTTAAGAGGGGCAGAGAGAGCCTTGAAGACGACCCAAGGTCTGGGCGGCCTGCAACAGCCATAACCCACAAAAACATTGACCTTGTTCATGAAATGTTGATGGACGACAGACGATCGACGATTAATCAACTAGCAGATGCTGTGGGAATATCCCGTGAGAGAATTGAACACATTCTGCATGAAGAACTTGTAATGTCCAAGGTGTCAGCTCGGTGGGTGCCACGTCTTCTGATGCCTGATCAGAAATGCACCAGACTAGTCATGTCGAAGGCAAACTTGGCGCAATTTGAAGAGGATCCAGCCAATTACATGGAACGTTTTCTTACCCAGGATGAGTGTTGGGTTCACCACTTTGAACCAGAGACAAAAAAAACAATCAATGCAGTGGAAACACCCAAAGTCACCACCTCCAAAGAAGGCCAAGGTCGTTTCGTCTGCGGGGAAGGTCATGGTTTCAGTTTTCTGGGATGCCAAGGGCATTGTGTTCATGGACTATCTTGAAAAGGGACAAACCATAAATGGACAGTACTATTCTAACCTACTGAGACAGTTACGCAAGGCTATCAAAAAGAAGCGACCAGGAAAGCTGACGAAAGGGGTGCTGTTCCATCAAGACAATGCCCCAGCTCACAAGTCAACAGTGGCCATGGCCACTATCCACGAGTGTGGATTCGAACTGGTAGATCACCCACCATACTCCCCTGACTTGGCACCCTCGGACTTTCATCTGTTCCCAAACCTGAAAAATTACTTGGCTGGGAAGCACTATCGGAGCAATGATGAGGTGATGGCTGCCGTTGAGGACCATTTTGACTCTCAAGATGAAAGCTTCTATGCCAAGGGAATCGAAGCACTCAAGCGCCGCTGGAAGAAGTGTGTGGAGTTACATGGAGACTATGTAGAAAAATAACCCTGAATTTGTTCAGTTCGACAACTGCATCATAATCAGCCTTAGAACTTTTCAACCTACCCTCGTATATGCATGAAACCTTGAATGTGATAAACACAAGAACACCACAGCCCGGTTTGAAATCTGAAAGGTCTTCTGCAGCTCACAATTTAGTCACAATTATAACTGACACACACACCCTGCAGGGTGCATTAGAAGATTAGATGTTAAACTAGGTCAGACTAATGAAGAATAACTCATAAATCCTAGGACTTTGTTTTATTACAGTTTTAAAGCATCCATCCATCCATTTTCTATACCTCCTTACTCCAATTAAGGGTCACATGGGGGCTGGACACTATCCCAGGAGTCATAGGGCATAAGGCGGGATACACCCTGGATAGGGCGCCAGTTTGTCACAGGGCCACATATAGACAAACAAACAACTTTTAAAACATATTTTGAGGCCATTTTCAAATATATTATAAACTTGAATAGCAAAGGTGCTCTATTTATTTTAATGTAATCTAATGTAATTTTATTTATTTTACCTGCAGTACGTTTGGGACCCATTAGGGGACCTTACCCCACACTTTGTGAATCATTGTAATAGGCTAATTAATCATCCCCTGACCAATGTAATGTAAATATCATAAGCTGATATGAGTATGAGAGAACTGAATAGTATTTTAATTATTACTCAGGATAATACGGTGTATTTTTCTTTGCATTACATAAAATTCCTCTATGCTGTATAGAGGTGGGCGGATCGATCCTAATATCAATAATATCGATACCAACGCTGGTATTGATATTGAACGATCCTTGTGTAAAAAGATCGATACTCAAGCTTTTTTTCTCTCCCGCACGTACTGACTGCTGCGCACGCAGATTCAGCATAGTCTACTCGTAAGAGTAGCGCTGCGCCACAAAACACGGAGCAGCGCACCCTCCCCCCTCTGGTCTTTTGTTGTTGTGCCGTCACGTGGCTCAGCCAACAGCCATGCAGGCTCAGCCTGGCCCACCCACTCAGCGCTCTCCTCAAGTCAGCCCTCTACCTCAGATTTTAAGTTGTGTTGAGTGATATGTTTTTTAAAACAAAAATGTTGGTTGTGATAATAAAGCATTTTGTTGTCACGTACAGTGTTCTGCAAAATTCTATCCTGGCTCTTTTGGATCCTTTGGATCTATGAAGCTTAAATATGAAAAAAGTATCGGTATCGATATCAGCAATACTGCGCCTGTATTTACTTGGTGTCGGATCAATACCAAAATTCCCGCCCACCTCTAATGCTCTATAATCTTTAACACCAATGTCTAAATATTTTCTGCAGTAGGCAGTGGAAACAAGTGGCTTTAAGCTGTTCCTTAATCCAAAGTGAAATTGTACATTCCTTTCTTCCACCTGGCATTTTACTGACTCAAATACCAAATAACAGGTTAAGAAATAATAATGCATTGCAGAATCCTGAGATATGCGCGTTGGAAACACAAAGTCTGCACTCCCTCAGTCTGGGCATCTCTTCAAAAACTAATTTAAAAAGTGGGATTTGACGTCCTGGCACACGTTGCCTCTGAAACCACACACTGTGTGCACGTGTGTAGCTCACTGTCTGCAGCCGCTGTCCACTTCATTCCCAAATCGATGCCCGCTGTTTCCTCCCGAAGCTATTAAACATCAGGGAACTTTGCGGCAAAGCATCACTGCTGCGGTGATCACTGCCCTCCCTCCGCTAATGAGCCCTTGCGCCTGTGCACAAGCCACCTTGTCAAATCTGGAAGTTTTAAAGAGTTTGCAGAAGCTTAATTTGCTTTCAGTTCTTCCTCAGTTGCTGGTGGTAAATACGTTAATTGTGGCGCAGCGGGAGCGCAGTTGTTCCAATTTGTGCCAACGCGTGGTGCGCTCGCGGTCACTACGCGCGCCATCGCCATCCACACTCTTAATATTTGTACATTTAGCAGTTTGTCGTACTATTGCATGATATTTTTCCTGAAGTTTCGAACTGCTGGGTATTTATAAATGCGCTGTTTCTTGCTTTTTTTTTGTTTGTTTTTGTTTTGCAGAAGAATCCGGTGAAATCCTCACCTGAACGGTTTGAAAGTCAGAAGACATCTCCTCGTCATAATGGAAAGGTCGCTGCTGCTCGCGATCATATTGCACACGTGCCGACCAGTCTCCTGAACATTGTGCAAGTCGTTATAACAACCAGAACCAGAATCTTCAAGCCGGATCCGTGAGAGAAAGTGCGCTGACAGGGCGCAGGCTGCGCTCGGAGCAAAGTCTTCATTCCCGCCGGCGCGTCCTGCAGCAGCAGCTGCTTCTGGTGATTTATAGTCCCGCAGTGTGTGAACACTTCTGATCGCGTTCGAACTCCTGGAAACACAGTGCACGGCACCGTGCGCGACACCTCTAGTTCCCGTTCCTCGAATCTCTCACCGTGCGCGTAAATCTGCAGCTTGTTTACTGAGAGCGCCATCTGACGGTCCACGCTGGGAAACAAAAAGTGCACGCGTGTGTTTGTGCAAGAGCAGAGTCGACACATGCAGCATTTAGAGGAGTTCCAAATTAATTTCCCTTTTTATTATTTATTTGTTTTTTATAAGGAGCAGAGAATACAAGATTTATCTTCTTTCTGTTCCGTTTTGTTCATGTAAAATATTCATGGGAAATGACATGAAATGACATGAATGAATGATTGAACAAATAAACAAATTAAAGATGACAGAACTGACAGTTATTTAGATCAATGAATTGTACACGAATGAATTATTCATTACATGAGCAAAAGTGATACATTAGTTTGAAACTTGTTAGATGTTTGTTTTGTTTACTGTTTGGGTGTGAAAACAGATTTTTCTGAAAATGTGCTCCATTTCTGGAAACTGAAAACAAATGCATAACTGCACATCCATATTCACAAACTCATGTTTTTCCGCTCATCCAGGTCCATGTCCTCAGCCAAGTCCTCTAACTGGGATCCCAAGGCGTTAGCCAGCTGGAAAATATGATCCCTCCAGCATGTCCTGGGTCTTCCGCGAGGCCTCCATCCATGCAACTGGATGCAACTGGAAGACTTCCCTAAGGAGGAGGCCCGGGTGCATCCTCACTAAATGCCCAAACCACCTCCAGCGGCTCCTTGCAATGTGAAGGAGGAAAAGCTCTGCTCCACATGAGGTCCCTTCTAACAACGTACCTAAATGTAAGCCTAGATAGCCTACGGAGAAATCTCATTTCCACAGATTGTATCCGCAAAATGTTCTTTTGGTCATTAGCCAAAGCTTATCTGAAACACTTCAACAAACCCGGCCACCTTATCTCAATTGGTGGACTATTCCACATTAACAGTGCTTGAACAGAAAACACTCTACCACCCATTGTTTTCTTGTGAAGCTTTTTAGGAAATACAGCAAATCACCCTCAGTTGCTTTGCCCAAACTGATACACATGGTTCAGCCAACTCAGTTATGCAAACCACCAAACAACCACCCAGACAAGCAGCCCGTGCAGGGAAGCCAACACTGAGGTCATATGGTCATGAGGGTAGACAGTTACTCTGTGGCTATGGTTAGAAATAGGAGAAGGGTTAGGGTTATAAATAGCAAAATTAAACAAAAAAAGGTGACACGAAAATCGAGCACTTTTCGTGATGGGGGTACGAGGATTAATGTACTTTTCGGAAGGCTGCCACACATTCTGGCCCATCTGAAGGTCTTCCAAACGTTTCAGAGGTAAGCTCGAAAACAACACGAGGTGTCATAAATGTGTGAATCAACATTTCAGCATTAGATTTAGAGCAAATCGGTCTAATCTTTGCAAATTTATGCAGATAACATAATGCAGTTCTTGTTATCTCCCAAATGTGTGCAGGAAATCCCGACTTCTGAATGACAGCCACACCACCAATCTGCACTGTTTTTAATTCCTCAAGCCACTGCAGCAAAATGAACTCCACTTCAATGAAAAAGTAAATGTACTGTAAAAATAGAGAGGGGGGTGCAAATTGTACATAATACAGGAAAATAATACAGGAAAAGCCATTATTACACCTCAGCATCTTGTCTGTCCTCATCAACATCAGAGGTAGTAATTAGTACTAACCAGGTGGGGGAATGGTGGGGAAGGTTGGATCTTAGCATGGAGTATCTACCTGGCAAGCTTCAGTGATTTCAACCATGATGTCTAAACATCGCTCCTCTATGGCCTGGGGGAGATAAATGTGGATTTTCCATTGTGTGATGATGGAAACCCTTCTGTTGGGTTCAAGAAAGGAGAATATGCCAGTAGAAAGATGCTGCTGAGTCTTTGGTTGCATGTGAACCACTAACAAACCAGAGTAACCCTGTACCAAGTGACATTGTCCCAAAGAACATAATAACACAGCTGTTGTTGCTGTGCCAGCTTTTTCTGGTCGAGTCACAATCTCGTAGATTATCTAGAACAGCCAGAAGATGCATGGTGTTGGATGAACTAAAGGTGGCGTGGCGGTGGAGGAACCCTCTCTAGCTCACTTATCCTTCATATTGGTCATTTACAATGACCTGGTGGCCAGTTATGTTCCTCCTCCTTTTCTGTCTTTTGGAAAGAATAAATGCTTTTTCATCAACAAAGATGAATTCATGTGGAGTGATGTGGCATTGCATAACCTATATTATATAACGGCTGAGTGGATCCTTTTCATTTGATTGGTGGCTTGTATGTCACATGACATGGATTATTCGTACCATTTGCCCTTGTGTTTCATTGACCGTGCAACAGTTATTTTTATCATTCAATTTTGGTGCTATACAAAATGTGCTATTGCACACCCTGACCACCGTGCATGCTCACACTACTGGGGGCTAGCTAAACATGGCGGAGTTTGTTTAGCTGACGGACAGCGATTTGAAGAAGCTAATTGACACTGCTAATTCTTGTAACACACACAAAAAATAAACGTCCACTACACCGTAAGCTGTCTGGAGACACGACGAGCTGTTAGGATGAAGAGGATGAAGTTAGGATGAAAAGATGGACAAATTTCTGACACGATTTTTCGCTGGAGTCAGCAGTCTGTACACGAAGTCAGTGGATGGCATCACGGACTACTGAGAATAATTTTGGATTCTATTTAAAGTTTGTGTTGGACTGTTAAGCACCAGTGAGGATCACCAAAATGTAAGTCCCTTTTTTCAAGTGAAATTATCTGTCCATGCAACAAGATAATTTCCCTCAGATTTAGTGTTTTTACCTTCACTGTAAACCCAATGTTCAAATTAATTAAAAAGATTAAGTAGTGTAAAGTCAAAGTTTTAAGAAAATATTCTACTTACTTAAATATTTCACATTTGTGTAACATGGTCTTGCTTTTTGAGTAAATTAAACTCAGAATTTTTGATTGGCTTGAACTAATTGTATATTAACCATACACAAAACGTCAAAGCATAACTGAAGCACAACTTAAAAGAACTAAATAATCATATATGAAAATATTTGAGTTGACTTATTGCATACTTCAGCAGGAATGGTGCCCAAGTGGTTAGTGTGCTTGGTTTCAGTGCAGAAAGTTCCCAGTTCAAACCCCACTCCTGCCACATTTCTCCATGCAATGTGGAGTTGCATCAGGAAGGGCATCCAGTGTAAAACTTGTGCCAAATCAACATGCAGATCCACCTCGGATTGGCTATGGCGACACCAACAGAAAAACAAGGGAGCAGCCAAAGGCACTTACTTAAAAAAAAAAAAAAAACTGACTTAATAAAACTGCAAAAAAAAAAAAAAAAAAATTCATGTTATCATTATGGGGTCTTGTGAGTAGAATTCTGAGGGGGAAAACAGAATTTCATCTATTTTGGAATAAGGCTGTAACAAAAGGTGGAAAAAGTGAAGCACTGTGAATACTTTCCAGATGGACTGTAAGCAAAAATCACAACTCTGTCGACCAAATTTTTCAGGGTTTGTGTGTCTAGTTTGGATAAATTTTTTCGGGATTCGCACTCATATCATCTTAGTCAGCAAGTTCTGGAAGAGTCACCTTCCCAGATCACGTCAGCAAAGCATAAATTAAATGAGTGAGTGATTCACATTAAAGAAGACATATTTTGCATATTTTCAGCTGGTGTCTTCAAAGTAGATGTTAAACATTGACATAAATTTTCATTTTTTTATTACAAAAAAAATTCATAGAAAAGCTGTTTAATTTTAAAATAACGCTTTACACAAATCTCTTTGCAGCAGTATTCAAATATACATTATAATGTTCTCATAATACCTCAGGTAGGCCCACAATTTAACCATCCCTTAATTTGATTTTTTTTTCTTTTTTTACACCACTACGTGCATTACAGTCTCCATATGAAACTGTTGCAGCTTTACCATTTTCTCATAAATAAATAAAAGCTTTCCCTCCAAGTAAAATAGAATTCTGAACATACAGCCCTGATGGGCACTAGGCATTAACAGATGCAGTCATTCATACAAAAGAATACAAATGAGGCTCAGACAATTTGTCCCTGAACCTCAGAATCTGACACAGTATGGTGCAAAGACCAAGCTCACAGAAGACTGCAAATTCAGAACTCCTACGTGGCTCCGCTCATCAGGAATGGGCTTACTTAATTAAGTTACTTAATGAACACTAATTTAATTGTAATCATGAGGTACAAGTGGCATATAATTGAAACTTTAAAGTTCTGGGAACACTTGATTTTTAAGTTTAAGAACTCAAAAATTCTGTGGAAATTGATTGCCTCAATATTTTTGAGTTCTGCTAACTTGTTCGGATTTACAGTGTTTTTTTTAAACACCCCTTCTTTTGCGGTGCAGGAGTGTGACAGATGTGATGGATTGGGAAGTTGCCCCACAGATAAATAACTAGGCTGGTGGTGCCATCTAAAGCTGAAACAACTAATCGAGTTAATCGATTAAAATCGATTATTAAAATAGTTGTCAACTAATTTAGTCATTGATTAGTTGCTAAATAACTTTGTTTTACCGCAAATGTTTTGTTTCTTCCATATAATCAACCAAGCTTTGCTTTGAATCTTGAACCATTGAAGGAGTGTTTCGAGCTGCTGCTTCGTTGGTTTCTTTTGTTTTATTTCGCTTTATCTTAATTTTTCCCCAATAAAATCCTAAAGAGCATATGTCTGTGAGGAATATTTACCTTTTTTATGTTAAACTGACCTGTTATGGTCTTGTGGAACAGTTGATAGATGTATTTTATGCTAACACCGATGCTAACGCATTAGCATATCTATGGTGTTTTCAATGTTAAAGTTAGCATTAAACTTTTGGCATTTCAGCATGTTTGCGCATTTGTTTTCTGTATAATAATTAATGGCTCAGTGTTTGTTGTCGTAAAAGAGTCAAATGTTTTACAAATAATATTTTTTAATTTATTTTTAATTTATATATTAATAATAATAGCAACAATAATAATAGTAATAATAGCTAATAATGCTACAATACAATTTTAGAGAAAGAGACATGAGTCTCGTGTCATTGTGAAATGACCACATAGTTTACAAGTTATACAGAGAATGTCACACATATAATGAGTCGGGCTACAGTTTTTGATTTAGGTTTTATGGTTAACTGGTTATGCTAATTGCTCATTTGCAGCAACAAAAAATACCTCTTTTTCACCATATATTTTATAACATTTATATGTTTCAATGTTGTTTTATGGCAACTCAGCACTTTGATAAAGCAATGCCATTTGAAATAATTATTTTTGTTCTTTGTTATAAACTGTTTTATTCTTTATTATTTTATATTTCAACAGCCAAGGGACATTTGACGATTTGTTGATTGTCAAGTATTTTAAGTTTTCAAATAATGTTCTGTTAAATAAAATGATGGAAGGAGAGAAAAACTGTTTCCCTGGCACATTTTAAAAAAAAATTCCCCGCTAATCTGATTACTCAATTAATCGTGTCGAAGCCCCATCAGATTCATCGATGATGCAAATAATTGTTTGTTGCAGTCCTAGTGCCATCCATTGTCTGGTTCTTTACTTGCCACCAACCTCGGTTGCAAGCTGCACCATTATCCCAAATGGATTAATCTGCAGACCACAAACAGATACCCTGCTGCCACTGCCCAAGAAGATAAAATTAATTGTGTGATAAGATACAGTAATACACTACATTTCAACAACTACAGCGTATGTGCTGTCACAGTGCAGAGACCAGGACTCCAGAATTACTGTGGAGAGCAGGATGTAAATTTTCTATGGACATGGGCATGCACACTTAAAGATGAGCAAATCTCATCAGGAGGAGCTATCTGTCTTGTTCCCCTACCTTTTGGGTCTTTTTGGACCAACTGCTCCAAAATAAGTGAAGTGACCCCTGACCCTTTAATCTGGCTGTCCCGAGCATCCGATTGGTGTGTGAACAAATTTGGTTGTTAGTGCTTCCACCTGGGGAACTGTGTGTTAATTGGGTTCGAGCTGTAATAACTTGAATCAATTCAATGAATGCCAGTGCACACAGCCGCTGAGATTTGAAGGTATTTGTGTGCACAGTCTGTCACTATACATGCTCAACCAAAGAGTGGAATTTTTTGCAGAAATATAATTTTTGGAAATGGGTCATCCCTTTGCTAAATGTCATAATGGTTTATGATGTCTGGTTCATAGACCCAGTTATAAAGTGTAATCGATCATGAAAAACTGTTCACACTGTGTCAGGATGGATTTCAGCACTCGAACAACGCCAACTGGCAGACAACAGCTCAACAGCGCCTTCCTCAGGAGCCTATGCAGGATTACACTGGAAAAAAAGTGGAAATGATCTGTGCTGTGTTCTATTGTGAAATTTCATGTTGTTGGTTTCCATTAAGGTACAAAATGCTTGTAAAATCTTAAAATAATGACTAAAACATGATATATTTGAAGAAAAACTGACTATTCCATTTAAACAGGTTTTGTTCATGCTTGTGATCAGTTCTGGCATGTGAGAAATTACTATTTTATATATATATATATATATATATATATATATATATATTCAAAAATGAAAATGGTGAAATCTTTGCTAGCATACAATCACAATTTGCTTTAAATTAAAGCAATGGTGCCCAACCTTTTGTATTGAGGAAAGGTTGCCCCCCCCCCCCCCCATACCCCAGTGAAAATGTCTGCAAGTGTACACACACACACGCCAAATGATAATAACAGTGAAGAACAGAGAAATAATTATAAATAATGTATAATAAATAAACATACTAACAATTGGAAGTCCCAAAAACCAGTTTTATTTGTTATTATCTATCGTCCACCTGGTCGTTACTGTGAGTTTCTCTGTGAATTTTCAGACCTTTTGTCTGACTTAGTGCTTAGCTCAGATAAGATAATTATAGTGGGCGATTTTAATATCCACACAGATGCTGAGAATGACAGCCTCAGCACTGCATTTGGTCTATTATTGGACTCTATCGGCTTTGCTCAAAAAGTAAATGAGTCCACCCACCACTTTAATCATATCTTAGATCTTGTTCTGACTTATGGTATGGAAATAGAAGATTTAACTGTATTCCCTGAAAACTCCCTTCTGTCTGATCATTTTTTAATAACATTTACCCTGATGGACTACCCTGCAGTGGGGAATAAGTTTCATTACACTAGAAGTCTTTCAGAAAGCGCTGTAACTAGGTTTAAGGATATGATTCCTTCGTTATGTTCTCTAATGTCATATACCAACACAGAGCAGAGTAGCTACCTAAACTCTGTAAGGGAGTTAGAGTATCTCGTCAATAGTTTTACATCCTCTTTGAAGACAACTTTGGATGCTGTAGCTCCTCTGAAAAAGAGAGCTTTAAATCAGAAGTGTCTGACTCCGTGGTATAACTCACAAACTCGTAGCTTAAAGCAGATAACCCGTAAGTTGGAGAGGAAATGGCGTCTCACTAATTTAGAAAAAGAGTTTGTTGCTCTATAAAAAAGCCCTCCGTAAAGCTAGGACATCTTTCTACTCATCACTAATTGAAGAAAATATGAATAACCTCAGGTTTCTTTTCAGCACTGTAGCTAGGCTGACAAAGAGTCAGAGCTCTATTGAGCCGAGTATTCCATTAACTTTAACTAGTAATGACTTCATGACTTTCTTTGCTAACAAAATTTTGACTATTAGAGAAAAAATTACTCATAACCATCCCAAATATGTATCGTTAAATTTGGCTGCTTTCAGTGATGCCGGTATTTGGTTAGACTCTTTCTCTCCGGTTGTTCTGTCTGAGTTATTTTCATTGGTTGCTTCGTCCAAACCATCAGCATGTTTATTGGACCCCATTCCTGCCAGGCTGCTCAAGGAAGTCCTACCATTATTTAATGCTTCAATCTTAAATATGATCAATCTATCTTTGTTAGTTGGTTATGTACCACAGGCCTTTAAGGTGGCAGTAATTAAACCATTACTTAAAAAGCCATCACTTGATCCAGCTATCTTAGCTAATTATAGGCCAATTTCCAACCTTCCTTTTCTCTCAAAGATTCTTGAGAGGGTAGTTGTAAAACAGTTAACTGATCACCTGCAGAGGAATGGTCTATTTGAAGAGTTTCAGTCAGGTTTTAGAATTCATCATAGTACAGAAACAGCATTAGTGAAGGTTACAAATTATCTTCTTATGGCTTCGGACAGTGGACTTATCTCTGTGCTTGTTCTGTTGGACCTCAGTGCTGCTTTTGATACTGTTGACCATAAAATTTATTACAGAGATTAGAGCATGTCATAGGTATTAAAGGCACTGCGCTGCGGTGGTTTGAATCATATTTGTCTAATAGATTACAGTTTGTTCATGTAAATGGGGAATCTTCTTCACAGACTAAAGTTAATTATGGAGTTCCACAAGGTTCTGTGCTAGGACCAATTTTATTCACTTTAATACATGCTTCCCTTAGGCAGTATTATTAGACGGTATTGCTTAAATTTTCATTGTTACGCAGATGATACCCAGCTTTATCTATCCATGAAGCCAGAGGATACACACCAATTAGCTAAACTGCAGGATTGTCTTACAGACATAAAGACATGGATGACCTCTAATTTCCTGCTTTTAAACTCAGATAAAACTGAAGTTATTGTACTTGGCCCCACAAATCTTAGAAGCATGGTGTCTAACCAGATCGTTACTCTGGATGGCATTTCCCTGATCTCTAGTAATACTGTGAGAAATCTTGGAGTCATTTTGATCAGGATATGTCATTCAAGGCGCATATTAAACAAATATGTAGGACTGCCTTTTTGCATTTACGCAGTATCTCTAAAATCAGAAAGGTCTTGTCTCAGAGTGATGCTGAAAAACTAATTCATGCATTTATTTCCTCTAGGCTGGACTATTGTAATTCATTATTATCAGGTTGTCCTAAAAGTTCCCTAAAAAGCCTTCAGTTGGTTCAGAATGCTGCAGCTAGAGTACTGACGGGGACTGGCAGGAGAGAGCATATCTCACCCGTGTTGGCCTCTCTTCATTGGCTTCCTGTTAATTCTAGAATAGAATTTAAAATTCTTCTTCTTACTTATAAGGTTTTGAATAATCAGGTCCCATCTTATCTTAGGGACCTCGTAGTACCATATTACCCCATTAGAGCGCTTCGCTCTCAGACTGCGGGCTTACTTGTAGTTCCTAGGGTTTGTAAGAGTAGAATGGGAGGCAGAGCCTTCAGCTTTCAGGCTCCTCTCCTGTGGAACCAGCTCCCAATTCAGATCAGGGAGACAGATACCCTCTCTACTTTTAAGATTAGGCTTAAAACTTTCCTTTTCGCTAAGGCTTATAGTTAGGGCTGGATCGGGTGACCCTGGACCATCCCTTGGTTATGCTGCTTTAGACGTAGATTGTGGGGGGTTCCCATGATGCACTGTTTCTTTCTCTTTTTGCTCCGTATGCATCACTCTGCATTTAATCATTAGTGATCGATCTCTGCCCCCCTTCACGGCATGTCTTTTTCCTGTTTTTTTCCCTCAGCCCCAACCAGTCTCAGCAGAAGACTGCCCCTCTCTGAGCCTGGTTCTGCTGGAGGTTTCTTCCTGTTAAAAGGGAGTTTTTCCTTCCCACTGTTGCCAAGTGCTTGCTCATAGGGGGTCGTTTTGACCGTTGGGGTTTTTCATAATTATTGTATGGCCTTGCCTTACAATATGGAGCGCCTTGGGGCAACTGTTTGTTGTGATTTGGCGCTATATAAGAAAAAAGTTGATTGATTGATTGAGTTGATTAACAGATAAAGTGAGTCATTCCTTTTTTTCTTTTATTTTTGTTTCTTTAACACATATATCACTATAATTACAAGTTAGTTTGTTTTTGATCTTTTGTTCAGCCATAGAAAAACATTTATTCACTTTGTATCACTTACACAAGCAAGCAGCTCGGTCCACACCTCCCTATCCATGTCCACGTCCTACCAACACTTCCTGGGGGATCTCAAGGTGTTACCAAGCCATCTGGGAGATGTAGTCCCTGTAGAACAGTGGTTTTCACTTCTGTGAGGCACGAGGGATGGGTATCATGAACCAGTTCTTTTTGAGAATCATTAAGAAATGATTTGATCCACTGACATCAATAGCCTTTTTGCTTAATTTCCTGTTTTTTTCCGTTGTTTTTGAGGGTATTTAATCGGGAAAATGATCATTTCGGAAAGAAATGACCCCAAAAACTAGTACATGTTAAAGTGGACAGACCAGCCAGAATATAAAAGACTAAGACAAAACTAGAACGGAACTGACCATGGCTAGAGTATAAAAACTAAGAACAAAATGGCAAACAAACCCACAGACGACAGAACAACAGATAATGCCTAAAATGATTAAACAGAAGACTGTGATAAACTGAAAACAAAAGCAGAGACAAAAGTAAACTTCACAGAAAAGGCCAGACTAAAGCATAATACAAGAAATTAAATAAACAGAACAAAACCAAGACTGAAGTGAAAACTAAGGTAACAATTAATGAGAACAATGTGGCAAAACAGCTACTAAGACAAAACTAAACAATACATGAACGATGAACAGAAAACAAAACCAATGAAAACATGAACATGGCAGGAATGCAAATACAGATGTACAGAACAAGAAAGCAAAGCTCAATGAAAAAGTCATAACAGAAAGCACATCAAGGGCAGGACCATGACAGCACCCCTCCCCCATGGGCCCACACCGGGGGCCCACAAACCCCCCCAAGAACACAACAAGAACCAAGGCACAAACCGACCACGGGAGGGGGGATGGGGGAACAGTTGGAGGGCACAGACAACAGAGTGAATGGGCCAGAACCCAAGGGAACCGCCTACAAAAAGGGCAGCATCAACTGGGTGGCCAAAACACCATGGAGGGACAAAAGGCCCTGCAGGAGGGTGACAAAGCAAAAGACAAGGAACAAACAGGCAGTCAGGCAAACAAACAAGCATGGAGTCCAGGGGATGACCGCAAAGCCCATGACGATAAGCAGGAGGCTCAGGAGATCGGCCAGAAGGGAGACAGGGCCTCGTGACAGAGGTAGCAAGTGGACCTGGGTCAGGTGCATGACCCAAACCCTGGCGAGCAAAAGGGCAGGAGGGAAGGGCTAACATTACCCCAGAACCAAGGAACCAGAGACAAAACATAGTACCGGGCCCCCAGAATAGGGAAGGCTGCGAATTAATGCCCAAACCCCATATTACCATGCAAGGAAGTCCAAAAAACAGGGAGATTGACAGACAAACAGCCAAATCTGGGGGCCTACGCCTTATAATACTGACACTGAACATAAAAATGCCACAGTAAGAGGATTAACGAACCCAGCAAATGAATTAGATACAGCATAATAGTGAATAAACCACTGAGATAAAAAGCTATGGGAGCCACTGACATACATGATGTTATCAAAAGAGTTTGAGGAAGCAAAAAACTGCTTAGCTGAAGCGTGCAAAAAGTAAAAAAACTGACAAAAGATTAGGGAGGCGAACAGGAACCAACCACTCCAGAATGGACCAGGGGGGTATCTTGATTGAGCCCAAATACAGAGCACCAACCAGTTCCCAACAAAAAAGCAAACAATGAAAGGACCAGACCAACAGGATCTCTCTTAAACACATATCAAAAGACATGGTTGCTATTAGCTTAGCACCGTAACAATACAAGAGCAATACATTGTGGAAAAAGGTTCTATGCAAACCTGCCACAAAACGAAAACTGCAGAAAAACCACCAAAAAAGCATGTTCAAAAAAGAAAATAAAAAACTCACAGTTCTGTAGATCGTAATCCCCAAGGGCACCCTTGAGGGTGGCGTTGATTGGTTCAGATGTAGTGTGGAGGTCATGGATATGTCTGTGCCTTCAATAGTCGTGCACGCTGTGGGTAGACGCAGAAACGTCGCCGAAGACTTTGGATATGAATACGTAAGTGACGTCTCATGCGGGGTGTGACAGGCTGAAGGCTCGAGTGGTGTGACCTTCTCCTGTAGTTCAGTCGCAGCTTCGTGGGACAGGAGATGCTCTGATGAGTCTGAACATGGGCGCACAGCAGAAACACATGCTGCTGGGTTCTGGGATGTCGTGCTCACCGTGGAAGGCTCCTGTTGCATGCGCGGTGCTGGGAGCAGTGGTGTACTCGGAGAAGAGTGGATGACAGCGAGCTCAGGAGGCGGGCATGGAGGAATTAGGTCGGCGGGCACGAGCGCTACTGAGGACTGGAAGGAATTGCGCGCTGTGGATGACTGCTGACACGGGCGTGCCTCGGTGAGTTGTAACGGCTTCAATGTTTCTGTTGGTTCACGATCAGTGGACTTTGTGAGGCAGTCAGGTTGCATGACTTCTGGTGACTCTGCAAGCAAAGTTGGAGACGAGAGCGCTTCTGCTCCCATCAAAGAGACAACCACAGACGTTCCTTCCCCTGCTGGCAGCACAGGGAACGTGAGTGGGCCTGCTTCCTCCTGCGGCGTGCACTTGGCAGACAGGACGCGGGGTATGCAAGGTTCCACGGGATCCGGTGGCATGCGTGTTGAGTCATTTCGGAGCTTTCGTGGCATCAGAACAGGGATCCGACGAGGCGTGACTTGTGGTGATGCCACACTCGGCTGCGGGACCGAACCTCTTGGCTGGCACTTCTCAGCCGGCTTCAGCGCTAAGCGCCGAGGCGCAGGTGTGGGTAGCTGAGGAGGCGGGACGGATGAGGGTGTGGCAGTCTCTTGGTCACACAGAGACGGTGAAGGAAGCATCATGACTGGTGTCGATGCTGATTGCTGGTAGCAAACCGGTGCGTCAGACGGAGGCAGCGTGACTGCAGCGTTGGACAGCGTGATAGATTGGGGTGTATCCGAGCAGGACTCTAGAATGTCGGCTTCAAACAGAAACGTCACTGGGTCGTCAATGTAGGTGGGGATCCGACCTTGCATAAACAGAGACTTGATGTTGGCGAGTTCTGGATAAGATGACATGATTCCTGGCTTATCCTGTAGGATGCGGTCTAATGCCGAAAAAATCCGTTGTCGTTCCTGCCGACCTGTGCTGTCCAGATATTCATAAAATAAGTCCTGAATCTTAAAGAACACAGTGGCCGTGTCCTGTAGTGCTAAGTGCTCTGACTCAGACTCCTCTTCCTTATCACCATCAATCCAGTCAGATTCGTCGTCTTCTGACGGTAGGTAGGCCTCTGGGTGTTTCATCCAATTGGGCCGCTTTTGTTCACAAAAAACATCGTCAAGGCGTAGAAGCTCCGGAAAATAGTCAAATAGCCAAGGATATAGATTCACCAGGTTCCAGGCTTGGTCTAAATAATCACACTTCTCTTCTGGAGCATAACAGTCTCGAAAGCAGACAAAAAAAAGAGAGATCAGAAAAAATCCTCTTTATCACCTCTAAATCTGGGAGAGCAGCAACAGAGTCCAAGGCAGGAGTGGAACTTGCAGGCTTCATGTTCTGGCCAGTTTGAATTGGCAGACCGGGTGGGGGCCCGTCTACTATGGTGGCTGTGTCCTGTAGATATGACCCTTCTGTCTCTGATGTGTAGTCATCATCCAGGTCGGTCCACTCAGACTCGCTGTCAAGGAGCTGGTGTGTGGGCGGCAAGTGCGTTTCTGGCTGGTAAATCCAGGCTGGGAGGCTTCCTGCCGCAAACAAGTTGTCCAGATCTTCTAATTCTGGAAAAAGATCGTACAGCCAGGAGTTCTCCTCCACCAGGTTCCAAGCTTTGTCCAAAAAGTCAAATTTTTTCTTCGGGGTGTAACAGGAGTGAAAACAGTTAAAGAAAAAAATTTACCTCAGAAAAAATGTCCTTGATGAGGGCCATGTCCGGGTCCTTGGCAGAGAGAGAGAGTTGTCAGACATGACTGGGAGTGAGCTTGCTGAGTCCGTTTATGGCCAGTTCGTCTGTCAGGAACTCGGGGTGATGTGGCACCAAAGGTTGTGGGACCCAAATGCAAAAACTCACAATGGAATTGAAATTGAAAGGCTTTATCGGTCAAAAAATGAGCTTGGATTCGGTACACAGTTAGGCAGTCATGGATGCAGAGGTACAGATAGTCGGCAGGCCAGGGCGTCGTCAAAAAAGGCAGGCTCAGGTCTTTAACACAAGCAGACAAAGTACGTGGGCAGCAGCAAGACGAGGTCACAAAACAGAGCTGGGTCAGTACACGGCAAAACAAGGCAGAGCTATGAAAAGGCTGGTACGGGGACTGTGAAAATCAACGAACTAGCGGGGCTTGAGTGAAGGCAGAGAGTTTAAATAACCAAAGTGGAAATGAGGAAAGTGAGAAAAGGTGTGTTGGAAGAACCAGGAAGAGGGCGTGGCAAACAGAAGAAACAGAAAAGTTCAGGTGGGCGTGACTTAGTGCAAAAATACTGAACAGCAAAAACCAAAAGGTAATTCTGATGAAGAAAAAACAGAAATAACAAAATGCAGAGACAAGTGCAATGAGACAGAGATGAAAGAAAACAGAAAAAACAACTAAACATCATGACATGCAAACGGAAAGAAATGACCCCAAAAACTAGTACATGTTAAAGTGGACAGACCAGCCAGAATATAAAAGACTAAGACAAAACTAGAACGGAACTGACCATGGCTAGAGTATAAAAACTAAGAACAAAATGGCAAACAAACCCACAGACGACAGAATAACAGATAATGCCTAAAATGACTAAACAGAAGACTGTGATAAACTGAAAACAAAAGCAGAGACAAAAGTAAACTTCACAGAAAAGGCCAGACTAAAGCATAATACAAGAAATTAAATAAACAGAACAAAACCAAGACTGAAGTGAAAACTAAGGTAACAATTAATGAAAACAATGTGGCAAAACAGCTACTAAGACAAAACTACACAATACATGAACGATGAACAGAAAACAAAACCAATGAAAACATGAACATGGCAGGAATGCAAATACAGATGTACAGAACAAGAAAGCAAAGATCAATGAAAAAGTCATAACAGAAAGCACATCAAGGGCAGGACCATGACAATGTCAAATACATTTAAAAAAAACAATGTTTAACATATGACAAAAGATTAAAAAAATTGAATAGAAAGTTCTTTAAAAAACATGTTTAAAATGTTTGAAAAGGGTGTAAAATGTGTCAAAGAATAGAAAGTTCTTTAAAAACATGTTTAAAATGTTTACAAAGGCTGTAAAATGTGTAAATGCATAGACAGATCCTTAAAACATACAGAAATACTTTTAAAATGTGTTTAAGATGTGTAAAAGAATAAAAAGAAACACATAATGTTGAAATCGTGTGTATGTGTGTCAGTGGGGGGAGGGGGGGGGAGCTATTCATTTGTTCTCTGAGGGGTCTCACTCTCCCACACTTTGAAAAACCCCTGGTCAAGAGTGTCCTCGTTCACATTAATTGTTGGCTTTTGGGTCTATCTTTCATTTTGCATTTTAGGTTATTCACCGTTAGTTTTTCTGTCTCTTATTTCTCTTGCCCCTATAACCTTCTGTCACATCGCCACAAACCATGACAAGCTGTGAATCTTGGTGCAACAGACGAAAGTTGCTACTGTGCTAGTTTCTGTGGAGCCATGGTGCAGAAGGTGACAAAATTTACAAGATCTCATGAGAATAACAACAAAACAGCCTTTAGCACAGACCTGCACATGATATAAAAGCAACATTAAAAGGGTGGCAAATGTTGATTTCACTGATAGCTGATACAAAAAAATGCCACATTGTGGAATTTTAAAAAGAATTTCAGCTAATGCAGTGCATTTCTATGACACTTTTCCATTTTAAAGACATACACAAAATGTTTTACATGAAGCCTCATATTCACCCATTCATACACAAGCATCATGCAAGGTGCTCAACTGCACACCTTAAGCAATATGAGGATGAAGGACTTTGCTCAACGGCACCTTAATGACTTTCTTGTCTGATTGAAGAATTTAACATACGACCTTGTGGTCACAAGCCCAATTCTGTAACTGTTACTGCACCACCTCCCCATTACATTAGTGCAAGATGGTAATTTTACACAGACGCCACTTTGCTTTTAATATATAGATGACTTACCTGCCCCCTGCTCGAATGGCGTGTGAGTTCAGAATGTAATTATCAACTTCCACTGTTCAGTGTTGCTAGCTAATATCTGTAGGTTCCCCAAAAATATTAGTCCTATCAACGGTCTGTTTTGGCGGCGTTCATCCTTGACCCAAAATACATAAGTATACCAAACGGCAAATGTCAGCTCTTCCCAGTTTGTCTGTGATCGAAGCCATACACAAGCACACAGAGGCCACTTGGCTTTTAATATATAAATGATTTACTGCCCCCTACTGGAATGTCGTGTGAGTCCAGAATTTAATTATCAACAGCCATTGTTCACTGTTGTGAGCAAATATCAGAGGTGGGAGTAAGTCACCATCAAGTCACTCACAAGTCATGAATCAGCAAGTCTCAAGTCATAATGACCACCAAGTATTTGCAAGCTGAACTGAGGCTTGACTTGGGACTTGCAGATTGATGAAATGAGAATGACTTGACAGTGACTTACTCCCACATCTGGCAAATATCACTAATTTCTCAAAAAATATTAGTCCTATCAACGTTCTGTTTTCTCAGTGTTCATCCTTGAATCAAATACATAAGCATACCAAATGACAAATGTCAGCTCTCCCCAGTTTCTCTGTGAGCAAAGCCATACACACGCACGCATACACGCACACATACAGGCACACATACACGCACAAAGAGGCCACTTGGATATTAATATATAGATATATATGTGTGTACTCGTATGTGTGTGCATGCATACGTGTTGTTTTTGCTGGGGGGTTTTGTTTGCTTGTTTTTTAGACAGTCTAATTTTTGATTGTAAGATTTTATCTTTCTTCCCTTCGCCCCAAAGTGCTCATGACGTACTTGTGATGAGATGTTTCTACTTCAGACAGCTGGCTCATATATAAGCTTGGCATAAATGTCCATAAGACACCGTGAGAGTGATGACATGGCACTTGTGAAGCGCTAACACTCAGGTGAGATGAGACGGCAATAACCCTAATGATCATTTAAAGGCTCTCATCAAGGCTGAGATCAAATAAAGGTTGCATGGCTGTGGGTGTATGTGGGACCCACAACATCAATACAGCAGAGGGCTGAATGCTCTTCTTCCCCCTTTGTAGAAACTATTGAACCTTTTGTTTATGAACACATGAATGCATGTCACTGAGTCCACACAGGTCAAATATTCAGTGCGTACAATGTCTATATTTATAACTACGTGACCTGCTGTGTTGACCTTTCATTGGATCATTGGATTTATGTGATGTCATACTGCCCCAGTTGTTTCATGGTAAACATTAGCACAATAGCAGAGCTTCAGGTCGCTATGGTTATTGAGATCCTTCTTCTCACTGGAGCTACCCATGTGCTTTGTTTGCTGACTTTGGGTCAGTCACCCAGATAACATAAATAAAATACTGACTTTTGAGCTGCTTACATACTGTTTTTGTCCACAATGTAACGTCTTTCGATGTTGCAATAACAGCAACACCTGTGTGCTTTGACCTGTGAACCAGAAGTGTTAGCTAGCTCTCTGCATTCATAAACAAGAATTAACATGTATGATTTTAGGGTTTACAAACGTTTTGACTGTTAAATTTACTCACTTTACCACCAAATAATGTTAGCGGAACTAAATTTAGCGTAAGCTGATTGGTCCGCTGATGGTTTTCAAAGTTAGCTGAAAAGCTAAACCGCTAACGAAAACATTAGCCTCACTAATTAGCAATTAGTGGATTAGCAGAACTGTGCCCACCACTGGTTTTGGCAACATTGGCACATTTATGGCCCCTTCACTCATAACACGAAAGATGTAGAAACCGGAAGAAAATCCACGAACCAAACACGAAATGGGGAACCACAAAATATTCCACCTGCTGTCGCACAGGCGTGCACGACACACCGGTGACGGTTTCGTGCATGCTTGTGCACGTGCACATGCACGAACACAGTGTAAGCAGCTGGAACGTGTTGCACCACATCATGCCTCTGCTGTGGAGAAAAAAATTAAAACCACACACCATAAAAAAACACCGCACTTTATTGAATCCATCTTATCGAATGGACAGTACAAGTATGAACCCTCTGTTCCTCTGTAGATGACCCATGGTCACAGACGTGCAGTCATGACATGAATGAAGCAGTGCACTCTCATTATGTCTTATTATGTCCAGCTGGGTATATAAATAATTAATAGTACAGTCACCGGACACTGATAGATGAGATATTGGTGTATAATTTGTAAAGATCACTAGGTTGATATACAACCCCAATTCCAATGAAGGTGGGACGTTGTGTAAAATGTAAATAAAAACAGAATACAATGATTTGCAAATCCTCTTCAACCTATATTCAGTTGAATACACCACAAAGACAAGATATTTAATGTTCAAACTGATAAACTTTATTACTGTTTTTGTGCAAATATTTGCTCATTTTGAAATGAATGCCTGCAACACATTTCAAAAAAGTTGGGACAGTGGTATGTTTACCACTGTGTTACATAACCTTTCCTTCTGACAACACTCAATAAGCGTAGGGAACTGAGGACACACATGTCTCACGCACAGATTTGCCATTTTTTCACCCGTAGATTGCCCGTAGCAGTGCGTACGGTGAGTATCTTCAAGTGTGCACTGCATTTGTTCCATATTGTGTTGAAAACCAAATCCCTTGATCTTGACCTTTGTGCCAATTAAGTATTTAAAGATAATTTTGGAGTCAATCTTTGTTGAAATACCAATTTTGGTAGAAATCAGCAAAAGGACCTTGGAGAAACAGGCCAACAAACACACAGGCAGATATGGCCTTGGACAAATTTGACTTTGCTGGTCAATTCGAGAACCCGTCTCCACATCTGGCAGGTTTGGTGCACATCAGAGCAAAACAGTCAAATTTTCACCTTTGACATAAATTACTATGCCCCAAATGACTAACCACCCGTGTAATTCCACAACCCACTAACAGTATAAATGTGTGTTTATGTTTGTTGGACATTGGAGTGAAAAAAAATGTTTATTTTTATCTTTGATCCCAAAGGCTTGATCCAATTATTGGATAATCATTGGCATGGTTTGCCCAGCAAATTTGACGTTGCTGGGCAATTCCAAACCTCACCTTTGTATGTGTACCAGTTTTGGTGCAGATCAGAGTGAATCATTTCATTTATGACCTTTGACCCCAACAACATTGACAGTGTCTGACCTTTGGTAAATTTAATCTCATCCAGAAGCCACCTCCACATATGTACTTCTGGATGAAGTATAAAAATATCATTTTTAGATTTAGAAGTGTTTATTTCTCAATAACCTTTACAAAATATATGTGAAACATAGATTTATACAGAAATAAGCTGTTTCTGAGCATTTTCTACCATCTTGGTTTATTTTGTTTAACTGAGCAGCCACCTGATGTCACACTGTCTTTCTTTACTCTGATTGGCAGTCACCGTGTGCTTCCCAGTATCCCTCGCGCAAGTTGGAGGAAGTCCCCATATGATCTATGAAATCGCTATTAAATGTAGGTCATAGCATCTGATCAGTTGAATTTCTCCCCTTCAGGGGTTGAAATTCCAAAATATTTTTTCCAGACAGTATGAATTTTGATCATATTTCCTATATCATATTGTGAATCCCTTATTTAAAGGTGAAGGAATAAAGAAAATTCATTTTATGACTTAAATCTTAAAAAAAAAACCCAGAAGAGTTATACCTTTAAGCTAGCTATATTTTGTGAGTTCAGTATTTTAATTGCCCTGCTTTGAACAGAAGAAGTCAGTAAACATCCTCAGGCCAGAAACCTGTTTTTGTGTTGTTTATGCTTCTATTTTGTTGTGGAGGTTTGCAGTGCATCTGTGTTTTTACTGTATTGTTTGAAACTGCAAGCGACACATTCAGTTTTCCATCGGCTGTAGGTTATTTGCGTTATTTGTCTTTGCAAGCATTTCACTATGTGCAAGATGATCTATGATGCAATTACAGCATCTCTTTAACGGATGCTGATGTTTTTGGTGGGTATTTTTTTAATGCACCGTAGTTGTGTGAAAAGCTTATCTGCAAAATGTATCTGTGACGACTGAATAAGATTTCTTTTAAAAGCAAGTTAACAGCAAGAAACTGAAACTTCCTGCGTTGCCAGCAGTGATACCTGAGCACACACACATGCCTGCACATGTTTAAGAGTAAACTAGACACTGCATGACCAAAAGTGTGGCTTCTTTTTCCATACACACACTGAGGAAGAATCAATATTTTCTCTTAATGCATCCTGTTGAGACTCAAGAGTCAAATGAAGCAGATCTAATTTTTAACTGCTATTGTTCTTTCAGAGAAAACTCCACAGAAACTGGGAATAAAAAGCAGGTTTCCGGTTTTGTGATAATAACAACATCCTGGTGAGTAAAAACAAATCTACCGCAGATTTGGTTTTCTTGTGTGTTTGATTTTTGTCTGTTTAATGTGACAAATATTGATGTAAATGCAGATGGAAGGAGATGGGTTCTATTCGGTGATGAGGACACGGTTTGTTCTTTGCTGTGTTTACGTCGTGTGCTTCACTTCAGCAGTGTGCAGCAGCAGGGGTGAGGATTTCTTTGTATGTGAGATTACATGAAAAGAATTGATTTTTTATTTTTAAATTCTCTTTGCTCATATTCAGATGATAAATGGCATAGATATATAGTTTATGAGGTTGTGCTGAGCCATTGGGCTGAAGAGATTCCAGTTTTATTTTGTTCTCTCTCTCCAAAGAAAATAAGAATAAGGGATGAAAACGGACAGCTTTTGTGTACAGTTTTAATCAGCAAGTGTGTGTGTTTGAGATTAGATTAGATTAGATTAGATAGAACTTTATTGATCCTTTGGGAAGACTCCCTCAGAGAAATTGAGGTTCCAGCAGCACTGTATAGCAGCACACAGGGTAAGAAGCACACAGAGTATCAAAAGTGAAAGTTAAAAAAAAAACAGTTTGCAATTATAAATACACAAATCAATAGTGGTTTACTGGCTACTACTGTTCCTCTCCTTCCCGTCTTCTGTCTTCCTGTTACTCCTCCTCCACCTGAGTGAGGAGTTGTACAGTCTGATGGCCTGAGGGACACAGGAGTTTTTCAGTCTGGTGGTTCTGCACTTGGGAAGGAGCAGTCTGTGGCTGAAGAGGCTCCTCTGGTTGCTGATGACGGAGTGCAGAGTGTGACTGTTTGTTTGTACCATTTTATGAACTCTGATCACATATTTGTAGTTTCCATAGAAACGAAGTTCTGCAGACTGCCATTTGCTTGGTGCTCCACATTTAACCCGAGGTCAACATCAAGTGCACTAACTGCATGCACCACCATGCACAAACTGTGTGTACCAAGTGCGTACGCCACTGCACAACAAGTGCCTGTGCCAATGTAGCTAAATTTGCCATAATAACATAACAAATGTGCATGGGTGCCTGCGCACATGTGTGCATGAACCAGTTTGTGAACTCTGACCACAGACTTGTAGCTTCCCCAAAGGATCAAATGAAGTTCTGCCGACTGCCATCTGCTCGGTGCCCCACATTTAATCTGGTTTGGCATTAAGGTCACTCTGTTATGTGGGAGTATTTACACAATCCTGGTGGAGGACTTGCAAACATGGACATCACAAATGACCCAAATGCGGGAGCTCTTTTGCAAACAAGTCCTAGAAAAATGCCAGGGATTGCACCAGAGTTACTCGTGTTCACAGGAGTTGTTTTATCTCAGAAGGCACTCTGAATATCATCCAGAGGAGTCTTAGTAGAAATCCAGGGCTGTATGAGGAACTGAGAAAGTGACTGTGATTCGCAGAGGGGCTGCATCCTTTACACTCAGCATCTGTGATCTAGTGGCCCTCAGCATGCTTACAGAGGAACTGAAGCACTATGTTCCTCTAATCTCCGCCCCACCCCATCAGTTATGGGAAGTGACAGCCATAGGAATAAATACTTTGGTCAAGTGTATGAGATTGATCCTCCTGACAGGTTTCAGGACATATCCAGGGTCATGCTTCTGATTCCTGATCCACCAGTCAGCTGCAAACCGCTGAGTCTCAAGAAGATTGTAACTACAACAATGTGAAACAGCTGAGCACAAACAAAGTTGAAAGGATTTGAGATATGAAGGCAAAACTTCTTCAGGTGGTTGGAGATGCTCTTCTCCTGGTACCCTTAAGCATAGGATCCAATCCTAGGTGCTTTCTGCTAAAAAAAACAAAAAAAACAGAGCAGTCTGGTTTCATGCCCAAGAAGTCAACCACCATCTCCATTCTAGCCCTGTGAGTACATGTTGAATGCATGCATGAATAGCTTCTTTATGACCTGTGTTGTTTTTCCACAAACTGTTTGATTCAGATCTGTCATATCCCCAGTGGGCTGGTGGGCATCATAGCTGACCTCCACACAGACACTGTGAGTGTTGTGGGGAGTGGAGGCATAGTATCTGGCTTCTTCACAGTGAATTATGGTGTCTGTTAAGGATGCATTCTGGTTCTCACTGTGTTTAGTAGTTGCATAGACTAGGTTCTGGGTAAGGCTGCAGACTCCAACAACTTGAGTGCCTTTGCAGACAATGCTACAAGTTTTGTGTAATCAATGGATGTCCTGATTGCAGCAGTTCAGAAGCTGGGTGAAGAGTTGGAGTGTCTGGGCTTTGCTGCTGTCTTGGATCAAAAGTAAGATACAGGTTTTCAGTGACTTGCTGGACTCAGCCATGGGAGGTGTGTCTGTATGCAATGAAAGTCTTGAACTTACTGAGAGCTTCTCTTATCTCAGCAGTCACATTCATGTGTCTAAGACGTGTCTAGCCTTTGAGGTCAAGAGACATCTTGGAAGAGCTTATGAAATCAGGAGGTTAACAGATTGAGGTGTTTTATGATGCCTATATCTTTGCAGGAGAATGAAGGTCCAAGTCTTCAGGGTCCTGGTGCTTCCAGTCTTACGTGAGACTGAGATTGTAACCAGTGACCTAAGGCAACAACTGGATGTTTTTGGTACTAGGTCTCTCCAGAGAATCCTTGAGTACATTCTTATGGAATGTCAGGGAACATGTCAGGTACAATACGCAGGTGGACATGGGCCAGCAGTTGGATGCCAGTGAGGACAAAGGATGATTTAGTAATGTGATGAATGCTATGACCAGCGCATGCTCCTTGGCCCGACCAACAGTTAAGGACTGGAGCAGACTGCAGTGTATCCTCCATGCAGCAGAGAATCAAATCAAATCAAATCAATTTTATTTATATAGCGCCAAATCACAACAAACAGTTGCCCCAAGGCGCTTTATATTGCAAGGCAAAGCCATACAATAATTACAGAAAAACCCCAACGGTCAAAACGACCCCCTGTGAGCAAGCACTTGGCAACAGTGGGAAGGAAAAACTCCCTTTTAACAGGAAAAAACCTCCAGCAGAACCAGGCTCAGGGAGGCGCAGTCTTCTGCTGGGACTGGTTGGAGCTGAGGGAGAGAACCGGGAAAAAGACATGCTGTGGAGGGGAGCAGAGATCAATCACTAATGATTAAATGCAGAGTGGTGCACACAGAGCAAAAAGAGAAAGAAACACTCAATGCATTATGGGAACCCCCCAGCAGTCTAAGTCTATAGCAGCATAACTAAGGGATGGTTCAGGGTCACCTGATCCAGCCCTAACTATAAGCTTTAGTAAAAAGGACAGTTTTAAGCTTAATCTTAAAAGTAGAGAGGGTGTCTATCTCCCTAATCCAAATTGGGAGCTGGTTCCACAGGAGAGGAGCCTGAAAGCTGAAGGCTCTGCCTCCCATTCTACTCTTACAAACCCTAGGAACTACAAGTAAGCCTGCAGTCTGAGAGCGAAGCGCTCTATTGGGGTGATATGGTACTCTGAGGTCCCTAAGATAAGAAGGGACCTGATGATTCAAAACCTTATAAGTAAGAAGAAGAATTTTAAATTCTATTCTAGAATTAACAGGAAGCCAATGAAGAGAGGCCAATATGGGTGAGATATGCTCTCTCCTTCTAGTCCCCGTCAGTACTCTAGCTGCAGCATTTTGAATTAACTGAAGGCTTTTTAGGGAACTTTTAGGACAACCTGATAATAATGAATTACAATAGTCCAGCCTAGAGGAAATAAATGCATGAATTAGTTTTTCAGCATCACTCTGAGACAAGACCTTTCTAATTTTAGAGATATTGCGTAAATGCAAAAAAAGCAGTCTTACATATTTGTTTAATATGCGCTTTGAATGACATATCCTAATCAAAAATGACTCCAAGATTTCTCACAGTATTACTAGAGGTCAGGGTAATGCCATCCAGAGTAAGGATCTGGTTAGACACCATGTTTCTAAGATTTGTGGGGCCAAGTACAATAACTTCAGTTTTATCTGAGTTTAAAAGCAGGAAATTAGAGGTCATCCATGTCTTTATGTCTGTAAGACAATCCTGCAGTTTAGCTAATTGGTGTGTGTCCTCTGGCTAATCTATTAGATAAATATGATTCAAACCACCGCAGCGCAGTGCCTTTAATACCTATGGCATGCTCTAATCTCTGTAATAAAATTTTATGGTCAACAGTATCAAAAGCAGCACTGAGGTCTAACAGAACAAGCACAGAGATGAGTCCACTGTCTGAGGCCATAAGAAGATCATTTGTAACCTTCACTAATGCTGTTTCTGTACTATGATGAATTCTAAAACCTGACTGAAACTCTTCAAATAGACCATTCCTCTGCAGATGATCAGTTAGCTGTTTAACAACTACCCTTTCAAGAATTTTTGAGAGAAAAGGAAGGTTGGAGATTGGCCTATAATTAGCTAAGATAGCTGGGTCAAGTGATGGCTTTTTAAGTAATGGTTTAATTACTACCACCTTAAAAGCCTGTGGTACATAGCCAACTAATAAAGATAGATTGATCATATTTAAGATCGAAGCATTAAATAATGGTAGGGCTTCCTTGAGCAGCCTGGTAGGAATGGGGTCCAATAGACATGTTGATGGTTTGGATGAAGTAACTAATGAAAATAACTCAGACAGAACAATCTCAGAGAAAGAGTCTAACCAAATACCGGCATCACTGAAAGCAGCCAAAGATAACGATACGTCTTTGGGATGGTTATGAGTAATTTTTTCTCTAATAGTTAAAATTTTATTAGCAAAGAAAGTCATGAAGTCATTACTAGTTAAAGTTAAAGGAATACTCGGCTCAATAGAGCTCTGACTCTGTCAGCCTGGCTACAGTGCTGAAAAGAAACCTGGGGTTGTTCTTATTTTCTTCAATTAGTGATGAGTGGTAAGATGTCCTAGCTTTACGGAGGGCTTTTTTATAGAGCAACAGACTCTTTTTCCAGGCTAAGTGAAGATCTTCTAAATTAGTGAGACGCCATTTCCTCTCCAACTTACGGGTTATCTGCTTTAAGCTGCGAGTTTGTGAGTTATACCACGGAGTCAGGCACTTCTGATTTAAAGCTCTCTTTTTCAGAGGAGCTACAGCATCCAAAGTTGTCTTCAATGAGGATGTAAAACTATTGACGAGATACTCTATCTCACTTACAGAGTTTAGGTAGCTACTCTGCGCTGTGTTGGTATATGGCATTAGGGAACATAAAGAAGGAAACATATCCTTAAACCTAGTTACAGCGCTTTCTGAAAGACTTCTAGTGTAATGAAACTTATTCCCCACTGCTGGGTAGTCCATCAGAGTAAATGTAAATGTTATTAAGAAATGATCAGATAGAAGGGAGTTTTCAGGGAATACTGTTAAGTCTTCAATTTCCATACCATAAGTCAGAACAAGATCTAAGATATGCTTAAAGTGGTGGGTGGACTCATTTACATTTTGAGCAAAGCCAATTGAGTCTAATAATAGATTAAATGCAGTGTTGAGGCTGTCATTCTCAGCATCTGTGTGGATGTTAAAATCGCCCACTATAATTATCTTATCTGAGCTAAGCACTAAGTCAGACAAAAGTTCTGAAAATTCACAGAGAAACTCACAGTAACGACCAGGAGGACGATAGATAACAACAAATAAAACTGGTTTTTGGGACTTCCAATTTGGATGGACAAGACTAAGAGTCAAGCTTTCAAATGAATTAAAGCTCTGTCTGGGTTTTTGATTAATTAATAAACTGTAATGGAAGATTACTGCTAATCCTCCGCCTCGGCCCGTGCTACGAGCGTTCTGGCAGTTAGTGTGACTCGGGGGTGTTGACTCATTTAAACTAACATAATCATCCTGCTGTAACCAGGTTTCTGTAAGGCAGAATAAATCAATATGTTGATCAATTATTATATCATTTACTAACAGGGACTTAGAAGAGAGAGACCTAATGTTTAATAGACCACATTTAACTGTTTTAGTCTGTGGTGCAGTTGAAGGTGCTATATTATTTTTTCTTTTTGAATTTTTATGCTTAAATAGATTTTTGCTGGTTATTGGTAGCCTGGGAGCAGGCACCGTCTCTACGGGATGGGGTAATGAGGGGATGGCAGGGGGAGAGAAGCTGCAGAGAGGTGTGTAAGACTACAACTCTGCTTCCTGGTCCCAACCCTGGATAGTCACGGTTTGGAGGATTTAAGAAAATTGGCCAGATTTCTAGAAATGAGAGCTGCTCCATCCAAAGTGGGATGGATGCCGTCTCTCCTAACAAGACCAGATTTTCCCCAGAAGCTTTGCCAATTATCTATGAAGCCCACCTCATTTTTTGGACACCACTCAGACAGCCAGCAATTCAAGGAGAACATGCGGCTAAACATGTCACTCCCGGTCCGATTGGGGAGGGGCCCAGAGGAAACTACAGAGTCCGACATTGTTTTTGCAAAGTTACACACGATTCAATATTAATTTTAGTGACCTCCGATTGGCGTAACCGGGTGTCATTACTGCCGACGTGAATTGCAATCTTACCAAATTTACGCTTAGCCTTAGCCAGCAGTTTCAAATTTCCTTCAATGTCGCCTGCTCTGGCCCCCGGAAGACAATTGACTATGGTTGCTGGTGTCGCTAACTTCACATTTCTCAAAACAGAGTCGCCAATAACCAGAGTTTGTTCCTCGGCGGGTGTGTCACCGAGTGGGGAAAAACGGTTAGAAATGTGAACGGGTTGGCGGTGTACACGGGGCTTCTGTTTAGGACTACGCTTCCTCCTCACAGTCACCCAGTCGGCCTGCTTTCCCGGCTGCTCGAGATCTGCCAGAGGGAAACTAACGGCGGCTAAGCTACCTTGGTCCGCACCGACTACAGGGGCCTGGCTAGCTGTAGAATTTTCCATGGTGCGGAGCCGAGTCTCCAATTCGCCCAGCCTGGCCTCCAAAGCTACGAATAAGCTACACTTATTACAAGTACCATTACTGCTAAAGGAGGCCGAGGAATAACTAAACATTTCACACCCAGAGCAGAAAAGTGCGGGAGAGACAGGAGAAGCCGCCATGCTAAACTGGCTAAGAGCTAGTAGCTGCGCTAAGCTAGCGGATTCCTAAAAACATGCAAAGTGAATAACGTGTAAATAATTTAGAGGTGATTCAGCAGAGGGAGTGCTTTAGTTAAGGCACGTGAAGATAACACTGTGAAACAAATCGTTATCTAGGTAACTAGATCAATCTAACTGCGCAGATTAAACAGCTAACAGATACAGCAAAACACTGCTGTGCTCCGGAACAGGAAGTGATACAATACCGCAGTGAGAGCCAACCACCAGTAGAGGCAAGCAAGAGGTATGATCAACTGATCAAGGTGATCAACTGCAGTCTACCATCCCTACAGGACCTGTATATCTTCAGGGGCCTGAGGCAAGCAAGGAAGATTGTGGTTGATCCCGCCCATCCAGGTCACAAACTTTTTGTCACCCTCCCCTTTGGCAGGAGGCTGAGGTCCATTAGGACCAAAACCTCAAGACACAAAAACACCTTTTTTCCATCCGCAGCTAGACTAATAAATAATACCAGAGACCCCCACTTACCCTGCCTTCCCCCACCCACTACCACAAAGTACAGATTGATCATCCCTGCACTGAAAGGTACTGTATATCTTTACTCTAATCACCTGTTTTTGCACAGTCCCAATCCATTACATTATATTTACTTAACAGTGAACACAGTTTTGCCTGACTCTTTTACTTCTTGCAGAAGTGTTTTTTTTTCTTTTCTTGTTGTTTATGCAACAATAACACCAGATTAAATTCCTTATATGTACTTACTTGGCATAAATTTGATTCTGATTCTGAATCCGTTGTTTATTATGCAAACAGAATACTTACTGTTCCATACAATAGAATTACACTACATTAACTATTTAATTTCTAATAGTAATTCATTTCAGCACTTATTAATTTCAGCACCTTATTTATGTTTTGGCCCACAAATATTTATCAAATTTTCCATCCTGAAAATTCTTCCATATTTTTAAACTATTCTTTAATAAGTCTGTGTATGTGCTTTAAGCAGGACTTTTATAATTATTATTGCAATTATTATAAAGGATGTGAAAGTGGTGGTCTGTCTGTACGTGCTCTAAATCGACACTTTGACCTGCCACCTGTGGCTGTATACAGTGAGGAAAATAAGTATTTGAACACCCTGCAATTTTGCAAGTTCTCCCACTTAGAAATCATGGAGGGGTCTGAAATTTTCATCTTAGGTGCATGTCCACTGTGAGAGACATAATCTAAAAACAAAAAAAATCTGGAAATCACAATGTATGATTTTTTAATAATTTATTTGTATGTTACTGCTGAAAATAAGTATTTGAACACCTGTGAAAGTCAATGTTAATATTTGGTACACTAGCCTTTGTTTGCAATTACAGAGGTCAAACGTTTCCTGTAGTTTTTCACACACTGTAGCAGGGATTTTGGTCCACTCCTCCATACAAATCTTCTCTACATCTTTCAGGTTTGGAGTTTCAGCTCCCTCCAAAGATTTTCTATTGAGTTCAGGTCTGGAGACTGGCCAGGCCACTCCAGGACCTTGAAATGCTTCTTACGGAGCCCCTCCTTAGTTGCCTTGGCTGTGTGTTTGGGGTCACTGTCATGCTGGAAGACCCAGCCATGACCCATCTTCAATGCTCTTACCGAGGGAAGGAGGTTGTTTGCCAAAATCTCGCAATACATGACCCCATCCATCCTCCCTTCAATACAGTGCAGTCGTCCTGTCTCCTTTGCAGAAGAGCACCCCCAGAGAATGATGTTACCACCCCCCATGCTTCACGGTTGGGATGGTTTTCTTGGGGTTGTTCTCATCCTCTAAACATGGTAAGTGGAGTTGATTCCTCTAGATCATCCAGATGGTCACTGGTGAACTTCAAATGGGCCTGGACATGTGCTGGCTTGGGCAGGGGGACCTTGCTGCCCTGCAGGATTTTAAACCATGACAGCATCATGTGTTACTAATGTAATCTTTGTGACTGTGGTCCCAGCTCTCTCCAGGTCATTGACCAGGTCCTCCTGTGTAGTTCTGAGCTTTCTCAGAATCATCCTTACCCCACAAAGTGAGATCTTGCATGGAATCCCAGACCGAGGGAGATTGACAGTCATCTTGTGTTTCTTCCACGTTCTAATAAATAATCATAACAGTTGTTGTCTTCTACCAAGCTGCTTGCCTGTTGTCCTGTAGTCCATCCCAGCCTTGTGCAGCTCTACATTTTTGTCCCTGGTGTGCTTAGACAGCTCTTTGGTCTTGGCTATGGTGGACAGGTTGGAGTGTGATTGATTGAGTGTGTGAACAGGTGTCTTTTATACAGGTAACAAGTTCAAACAGGTGCAATTAATATAGGTAAAGAGTGCAGAATAAGAGGGCTTCTTAAAGAAAAATTAACAGGTCTGTGTGAGCCAGAATTCTTGCTGGTTGGTAGGTGTTCAAATACTTATTTGCAGCAGTAACATACAAATAAATTATTAAAAAATCATACATTGTGATTTCCAGATTTTTTTTTGTTTTTAGATTATGTCTCTCACAGTGGACATGCACCTAAGATGAAAATTTCAGACCCCTCCATGATTTCTAAGTGGGAGAACTTGCAAAATCGCAGGGTGTTCAAATACTTATTTTCCTCACTGTATTTGGGGTCAAGGGATTGAATGTTAAGGTCACATAGTCATGAAATTTGCTATTTACATGTGCCTAAAACAATTACACAGCCCTGTATAGGTTTGAATATTTAAACCAGTTGTGCTCAAAACTGGGATCATTTTGTGTTTACTGGTACCCTAAGAATGTAAAATAAATAAATAAATAATTATTTTCTGACTGCAATGTTCTTTTCCCCGTGTGACCCCTCTCTCAGATAATTCACTCAGTCATCAAACTATGATGCTGCGGACCAGTCCAGAGGTGGTGGCACGCTGTGGAGACAATGTGACCCTGACATGTGATGCCAGTTCATCACAGCAATTCGAGATTAAGAAGTTTATCTGGATAAGTCCAGAAAAACCTGTATGCCAGTTCAGGGGGGGGAAACCTGACCCTGGGGTCGTATGTGAAAATAAATCACAACCTCTGCAGAGCTCACTCAGTATGACCCTCATCAACATGCTGCCGGCCAAACAGGGAGAATACATCTGTAAACTGCATTCCACTCTCGCTATCAAGGATAGCACAACTATTGTCAAACTACAAGGTGAGTAAATCCATTTTCACCCAAATCAAGAATCCTGCATGTCTATAAGCAGAAGACCTGAAAATTAAATGAATGGATTTGGAGCTGGGGCCAAGAAAGAGATTATTGCAAAATCTATTTTCTTTCAACTTGGCAGATGGATGGAACAATTAAGTAAGAAAGAATACCTTCAGTTTTGGAGTGGATCCAAATAATATGGAATTGCTTGTTTGTCTATTATCAGGCTATTTTCTGCTTTTTATACTGTGCACTATTCAGCTCCGCGGGTTCACGATGTGCTTACACTCATCACATCGCTCATCAAACAAAAATGAAACTGTATGGAAGACAAAAATTAAAAATGAAATACAAATATAAACTAATGGAAAAGTACAAAATTAAGATAATTCTGGATTGTACCATATTTTCAAGTTGGTTTTCTTCCTCCCTGGGTTTGCAGGCTGTGAAAGCCAAGACAGTGCTGGCCACTAATTACTCATTAAAAAAAAAAAATTAAATACAAAACTTTACTTTAATGCATCACTGCTTCACCTCAGGTAGATTTGGCAGCTGCTGTGCTCTAGTGTGCTTTAACAATTTACATGTGGAACCCTTTAATCGCCAGAAAACCTTGCAATTCTGAATTTCTCATATAAATAGCAATTTACCAGTTGCTGGTGCACCTGCTTGTTAAAGGATATGACACTCTGCTTTATTTCATGTTCTATCCAAAACACACCCATAACAAATAACACAAATAAATCAGACTATGGACCCTCTAAACAGAAAACAAGTTGGACGCTTCCAATACACCTCTGCTATCTTTCTTAGATTTTGTTCCATGGATCAAGAAAGAGCCTTTAATGGTACTTTTTCCTTTAATTTTCCAGATAGAACTGACAGGTTATCTGAAAAAGAAAACGGTTTTCAATTAAATTTTGTGTAGCAGTAAGTCTTGGGTCAAAGTAGCCATAATTAGATTTTGAGCAAGATGTTAACTGAGGATCATTTATAAATTAATATTTTTATAATGTCACCCTTTGATTTCCATGTTATTGAGAGTTTGGTGAAACAGCACCCCACTTGTAATTCACTCAGTGAAGGCCAGACGTACAGGATTTTGGGGTCTAAAACTCTTTCAATTTTTACTCAAACTCTTCAAAACATGGTGCAGCAATCAGTCTGATCAGACATAATGACTCCATACATTTGGGGATTGGTATTGATCTGGATCAGGACATATTGTACATTCCTGGATCTTGTCTGTACTATCGTCTTGCAAGTTCAACCACTTTTCAACATTTTCATCAGTTTGTTAATTATTCATGTACTTCATGAAACCTGAGATTTGTTGCAGAGACAGATAAAAAGAATAATCCAAATTTGAACAGGGAAGTATACTTTGCACAGTGATGTTGATGAACCTGCTGGCTTTTTTGGAGGACTGCAAGTATTTTAAAAAAATGCTATTAGTATCAATATAAATTGTTCAGCCTTTGTGCCTTTTGTTTTATCCAATGTCACCAGTGTCTTTTTCATTCCAGAGTGTTTCCAAAGTAATGGATCTTCTCAGAATAAGTCTCATGCCGAGTGTTGGTTCAATGGATTTTACCCCAATGGTACAGTCCACTGGTTCCATGCAGGTGTTAACCTGACTGAATCCGCCAGCACACAACAAGAACTTAATGAACATGGACTCTACAACGTCAAAAGCATCTTGAAGCGTGAGCCCCAAAACACAGCCCACTCATATACCTGCTCTCTGTGGATACCTGCCCTGGGGAAATATCAGTCCAATCTCCTGGTGCTTCGGGGTGAGTCCAGATCATCAGGAAGCAGGGTTAGTATACCCTGGATGTATGCGTTGGTCACAATACTTTTGATAATGTTCATGACGTAAGTGCATCCAGTGTCACTGAATGAAAATCTTTACCAGTAGGACAGGCGGGCAGTGCTTCCTGCAGAGTTTACAGGCCTACATGTTGCAAAAGACCAATGACTGGAGTAGAGGAATGTGTTGGTTAAATAGTTTACATAATCTGTTTGAGGGATTGGGTGATAGTTCAAGTCATGCAAAATAATGAGTGTTTATGCAGAGCTTATATGGGGATAAAGCAAAGGGTGGGGCAGGGTTAGCAAGGCAGTGCAGTCCAATAACTGTAGGTCAAAATGTCTGTATGTTATCTACCTGCCTACCTGTATGTTACATTCCTAATAATTTTCTCCATGAGGGATGACAAAAATGAGTTCATGCCATACCATGGCTCTTTTCAAACATCCCATTTCATGTGTAAGCTTGTACTGGGAGCAGCACAGTGGCTTAGTGATTAGCACTGTTGCCTCACAGCAAGACTGATTCTCACCTGGGGCCTTTCTGTGTGGAGTTTGCATGTTCTCCCCGTGTTTGCGTGGGTTCCCTCCAGGTGCTTCGGCTTCCTCCCACATCCAAAGACATGCAGGTTAGGTGGATTGGAAACTTTAAATTGTCTGTAGGTGTGCGTGCGGGTGTGAAAGTGTTTGTTTGTCTATATGTGGTCCTGCGATAAACTGGCGTTCTGTCCAGGGTGAACACGCCTCACGCAGTCCAGTCGCCAGATCTCAGTCTTAAGGGGGGCTTATGAAATCCACCAGGTGGGCACCACCATTAATAGCTTATTTTTGGTTATTTTTACTATTCACGCAGCCCTAATCCCTCACAATAATCATCACATTAACCATGACCGGACCAGCGCTCTCTCTCTCTCTCTCACTCACACACACACACACACACACAAACAAACGCGCGCGCATGTTCGCAAGCACACACACACACACAAGTACAAATAACGTACCAACTAACAGAGAGGTAGCAGTAGCAATAGTACTAATTGCCATCACACACGCACCAGTGGCGGATGCTGGTCTTTCAAGGAGGGGAAGCTCAATTTCGGCCTACGTCAAATGTGTCGGTTTATTTATACGTCAATTCTACCCTCCGTTCCTTTTCAAGAAACAGTACGTTTTATTTGTTACAGCACTTCCAGTCAGCCAGCTCACTTTGTCATACCAGGACAGCTGAAAAGACCTACTTTTCCCCACCTTTTGCACCAAATTAATCTGAGGAGTTGATCTGCCCTGCTGTTTAACTCTTAAGTTTTTCTTCGTAAGGAAGACTATCAAATGGCTTCGCCAAAATCCGGTCCACAACATTCAAATTGTCTGCCATTATGTGCAGCTCGCTAGCTAGGTAGCTGGGACTGGCGCGAGGCTAGTGTGAAGTTTGTCCGCATGTGAGCGCTTTGTGACGGTGGAGGAGCTCAGCAGCACCCGCTGCTCGGTAGGGACAGAAACTGCGATAGAAGTCAGTCTCCAAACACAAGCAGCTACAAAAAAAAACAAAAAAAAAAACACCAGAAATAGAAGCTCGATTTGTCGCTAGTCGTTTTTAACAAAGAAAATCCCGCGAAGAGGATTAGGAAAGTCTCAGGTTCACTCAGAACAGAATGAAAATTTAAAAATACTCCCACGGATGGTTACACCAAAAGATCGCTGATTCGCTCATTTCGCTGTCAATCAAAAAGGGATTCAGCCTCAGACAGATCATCCAATCATCATGCAGAAGCTGAGCGTCGGCAAGCCGAGGCCAGCCCACTGCCCCATAGACCCCCAGACACGCCGAGCGTCCGATGGGCGGGACAAAGCCCAGCATTTATCCAATGACTCGTCTCATTTCGCTGCATGCTTTGTGTCGCTCAGCGTCCACACTGTTTAAAGCACTGTGAAGCTGCGGGTTTGAGTGAGAGGAAAGCCGCGTCGTTACCAGTGATAAGAAGCTGATTCTGAACACTGTTTTTACAATCCAAAATACTAAATTTTAGAGATCTTGCAGAATTTAAAACTTTACAAATTATTTTTAAAGTGAAACAAAATCTACTATCAGATAACCTCCAAAAATTGTTTAGTGAAAGAGAGGGAGATTACAATCTAAGAAGGAAATATAATTAAAAAAAAACAGTATGCTCGTACAACAATGAAACAAATGTGCCTTACGAGACATGGGGTGGATTTATGGAATAACCTAACTGAGGACATCAAAGTATGTACTACAGTACATCAATTCAAAAGAAATTTAAAACTCAAAATATTAAAAAAATATGAAACTGAATAACATAATTCTTAGTATACATACAGGTGTGCATGTTTGTGGATCTAAACTGTTATATTATTTGGTCATGACGAATGTATGGGAAATATGAATGCACACGAGTTGCCCATGATACATGTGTGTGGGAAAAAAAATAATTATTATATCATCAAGTTTAATCGAATATAGGTAAATGTGCATGCATGCACCCATGGGCTTGGGTGCCCATGGGTGCATGTATGTGGGTTAAAAGTGTTATACTGTCAAATCTCATTGAATCTAGTGTGTGTATTGGTGTATGCAAGGGTATTTGTGTATAGAGGTAGTGTATTTATGTAAATACATGTTTATGTATAATGCAAGGTGTGTGTTTATATAGGTATATATGATCTCAAAATTTTTTTATTTATTCTTGTTTGCGTAGTCGAAAATAAAACATGTCAAAGGGGGTAGAAAATATAAGTTTTACTTCATTCTACTCCCTTTGCGTCTTCTTCTTTGTCTTTCGGCTGTTCCCGTTAGGGGTCGCCACAGCAGATCAATCGTTTCCATCTCACCCTGTCCTCTGTATACTCCCTTTGAGTAATGTACGGATTTTCAAAGATGAATGTGCGCAATTTATAAATGTTTTTAACTTGCTCAATAAAGTATTCATCATCAAAAAAAAAAAAAAGTTGAGCGCGTTGTAGCGCATATTTAGTCAGTGACGTACACACAACAGTATATATTTGATCACTTATTTTTCGACATTTTAGGGGAAGCTGAGCTTCCCTTGCAGTCTTAGAGCAATCGCCTCTGACACACACACACACACACACACACACACACACACACACACACATACAATAAAAGTCTGGACCTACTTTGAGTAGAGTGCCAGCGCTGTCCTCTCTTTCTTCCCCCCTGTGTCAGTACAGGATCCACGGAGGTAGAAATGGGTCCAGGGTTTTCTTTGCCAACGACATCATGTGTTGGTTTATCCGAAGTTACCGATGTTGGGGTTTTAAACCAGTTACGTATATCCACATTTAGGAAAGCACAAAAACTAGCTGCTGTCTGCTGGCAAAAACTCACACTTCATTTCCCCCCAATAAACGCGGTAACTGATTGTTGCTGGGCAACACTGACGTGATTACATACGTAGACAAACTTTCCAACAAACTCACACGGTTTTAATATATTTAATGTCTTAGTGATTATGCAACACTGGCCGTTTTAACCCAAAGCAAGTACAATAAAATGAAATTAGGATTTAATTTATCTATTTATTTATTTGAGATCTGTGACTGTGATCTGGCTTGGGTGGGCGGGCACTGCCCCCTAGGGCCCGCCCGCAGCGACGGGTGTGGCCTCACGCCCAGTGCCTGCTGGGATAGGCTCCAGGCCCCTGTGACCTTTAATTGATGCAAGCAGGTGTAGAAAATGGATGGATGGATGGATGGATGGATGGATGGATGGATGGATGGATGGATGGATGGATGCATGCTTGTACTGGTAAGTGTAATACTCCCAAGTTCAAACTTGTAGTAGTCCATGTCCTCATGTTGGCCAGAGGGAGGCACTCTCTCCATACAAAAAAAATGACTGACCTCTCTAATGGACAATTCATTCAGTACTTTCATAGACATGCTATGAATTGTGAAAAAGTACAAAGTGAAAAAGAGAAAGGTAGAGAGTAAATATATCAACTCTGAGAGGAAAACAGATGCTCAGTAATATCCAGTACACATTCAAAATTGAGTAAAACCTGTGCTTTTGGGGTACCTGTAGAACAATAAACATTTCAATGCACTTCATCAGGGTTAAAGAGGATAGACTTTCATTTATTCATTCATTTTCTGCTGCTTTTCCAGCAGCTCATCCTACATTTCACTATCCTCAGCCACGTAGTAGTAGTAGTAGTAGTAGCAGCAGAAACCAGGGCCTCCTCCTGTAGCCACGCCTGGGTGGGGGGAGCTTGCAGGCAAGTGCCTGGTGGCCAGATGTACAACCGTAGGGCTTGTTTGGGATCAGCCCAAAACAGCAACATGGTGTCACCTCCATCTGGGCTCACCACCTGCAAGGAGAGCGTAAAGGGTCTGGTGTGCTGTTTTATGGGCAGTGAACAGGGGTAAATGTCCACAGGGAATGCCATTCAGTTTTGGGAGAATAGGCATGGCACCAACAATTGCTGCCAGCAGGGGGTGCCAACATAATCAACTGTTGTTAACTCATGTTAGATTGAAAATAAATAATTTGTGCATTTCAATGTGGAAGTACCGAGCATTTTTTTTTTTTTAGAAAGGACTATTTCTGTGAGAATGCCAGTGGCCTGTGGTGTCCCTCAGGGTTCAATTCTTGAGATGCTGCTCTTGGCCAAATCCTATAATCCAACCAAGCAACTATGCTCCCGTTGTTTCACTTTGTACCTTGAGGATATCACTGTTCAACTGCACTTCTATCCTGTAAAAACACTTTATTATCCACATGTAATTTAAATTGGATTTTTAATTTTGATATTACATTTCTTATCCTTTTTTTATATCTGTTGTTTTAATCATGTTTGCTTCATTGTTTGTAATCACACTCTTTCACATTATACACTCAACAAAAATATAAATGCAACACTTTTGGTTTTGCTCCCATTTTGTATGAGATGAACTCAAAGATCTAAAACGTTTTCCACATACACAATATCACCATTTCCCTCAAATATTGTTCACAAACCAGTCTAAATCTGTGATAGTGAGCACTTCTCCTTTGCTGAGATAATCCATCCCACCTCACAGGTGTGCCATATCAAGATGCTGATTAGACACCATGATTAGTGCACAGTTGTGCCTTAGACTGTCCACAATAAAAGGCCACTCTGAAAGGTGCAGTTTTATCACACAGCACAATGCCACAGATGTCGCAAGATTTGAGGGAGCGTGCAATTGGCATGCTGACAGCAGGAATGTCAACCAGAGCTGTTGCTCGTGTATTCAATGTTCATTTCTCTACCATAAGCCGTCTCCAAAGGCGTTTCAGAGAATTTGGTAGTACATCCAACCAGCCTCACAACCGCAGACCACGTGTAACCACACCAGCCCAGGACCTCCACATCCAGCATGTTCACCTCCAAGATTGTCTGAGACCAGCCACTCGGACAGCTGCTGAAACAATCGGTTTGCAAAGAATTTCTGCACAAACTGTCAGAAACCGTCTCAGGGAAGCTCATCTGCATGCTCGTCGTCCTCATCGGGGTCTCGACCTGACTCCAGTTCGTCGTCGTAACCGACTTGAGTGGGCAAATGCTCACATTCGCTGGTGTTTGGCACGTTGGAGAGGTGTTCTCTTCACAGATGAATCCCGGTTCACACTGTCCAGGGCAGATGGCAGACAGCGTGTGTGGCGTCGTGTGGGTGAGCAGTTTTCTGATGTCAATGTTGTGGATTGAGTAGCCCATGGTGGCGGTGGGGTTATGGTATGGGCAGGCGTCTGTTATGGACAAAGAACACAGGTGCATTTTATTGATGGCATTTTGAATGCACAGAGATACCGTGACGAGATCCTGAGGCCCATTGTTGTGCCATACATCCAAGAACATCACCTCATGTTGCAGCAGGATAATGCACGGCCCCATGTTGCAAGGATCTGTACACAATTCTTGGAAGCTGAAAATGTCACAGTTCTTGCATGGCCGGCATACTCACCGGACATGTCACCCATTGAGCATGTTTGGGATGCTCTGGACCGGCGTATACGACAGCGTGTACCAGTTCCTGCCAATATCCAGCAACTTCGCACAGCCATTGAAGAGGAGTGGACCAACATTCCACAGGCCACAATTGACAACCTGATCAACTCTATGCGAAGGAGATGTGTTGCACTGCATGAGGCAAATGGTGGTCACACCAGATACTGACTGGTATCCCCCCCCCAATAAAACAAAACTGCACCTTTCAGAGTGGCCTTTTATTGTGGACAGTCTAAGGCACACCTGTGCACTAATCATGGTGTCTAATCAGCATCTTGATATGGCACACCTGTGAGGTGGGATGGATTATCTCAGCAAAGGAGAAGTGCTCACTATCACAGATTTAGACTGGTTTGTGAACAATATTTGAGGGAAATGGTGATATTGTGTATGTGGAAAACGTTTTAGATCTTTGAGTTCATCTCATACAAAATGGGAGCAAAACCAAAAGTGTTGCATTTATATTTTTGTTGAGTGTACATTGTGTACTTACAAAAAGAAATGATCCTAAATCAATTTCAGTTAAATAATCAGCTAAATCATAAACCAGCAAGGAGATGAACTCACATGCTTGACTGAAGTGTATTTTGTGTTGAAAATCAGTATGATGCTTGATGATTTTTATGTGTTATTTTTAATTTGGTTTATTGATTATGTTGGCAATAGCCCATTGTTAAAATTTTCAGGAATTTTTTTTTTTTTCAGATTCAATTCCTGAATTTATTTATGTCTGTAAAGAGTAAACTGTATACATGTACATGTTGGTTCTTTTTTTTTTTTTGGTGAAGGGGGGGCATATACTGTTAATTCTGTCTACAATAAAAATATGAATAAATATACTCACTGGGATGTTGAGATATGTTCACCATCTGTTTTTTGAGTCATGACTGAATCTGTGATCTGTATAAAGAGCTGAAACTCAAACAGTTAGATGTGCTCAGTAAAACTACTGAATTCTCAAGGTTGAGTGTTGAAATTCCTTCAGTATTAATCCACTGCATAGTTTATCTTGGCATTGTAGTGTGTGTGCACAGACACTATGATGAATCCTTAATATGGAATACAGCTGCCTTGAATACTATGCACACGAGCAAGTAAGAGCATGTGCATGTGTTGGATTGCACAATGACATTCTTCAATGTGGAAACTGCAGAAATGACAGAGTGGTATAATCATCACATGCATCATGGAGACTGTGCAACTCTGCAGTGTATTAATACCATATCATACCATACTATACCATACCAGCTTTATTTATAAAGCACCTTAAAACAGTCAGTGCTGACACAAGCTTCTGTACACAACAAATATAATACAAATTAAAACACAATAAATAAAAATACAAACATCCACTGAAAGGCAATTAAAAATGATCAAACTAAGCCTCCTTTGTGTCAAAAGCCAAGGGAAAAAAGATAAGTTTTTAAACAAAACTTAAAAATGACCAATGAGGGTGCTTCCCTAACAACCAGAGGCAAGCTGTTGGGGGCAACAACAGAAAAAGCCCTGTCCCTCCTGACCCAACACTCATGACCATAGGTGAGAGTAGGAATGAAGATTGACCAGTAGATCAAGAGTTTCGCCTTTTGTGTCAGCTCCCTTTTCGTCACAACAGTACGGTAGAGCGAACGCAATACCGCCCCTGCTGCGCCAATTCTCCAGCCAATCTCACACTCCATCGTCCCCTCACTCGTGAACAAGACCCAAGGTACTTGAACTCCTTCACTTGGGGCAAGGCCGTATTCCCTACCTGGAGTAGGCAATCCATCGGTTTCCTGCTGAGAACTATGGCCTCAGATTTAGAGGTGTTGATCCTCATCCCAGCCGCTTCACACTCGGCTGCGAACCGATCCAGTGAGTGTTGGAAGTCAACTGCCGATGAAGCCAACAGGACCACATCATGTTCAAAAACAAAGTGATGAGACCCTGAGCCCACCAAACTGGAAACCGTCCTCCCTCTGACTACGCCTTGATATCCTGTCCATGATTATCACAAATAGGATTGGTGATGAGGCGCAGCCCTGGCAGAAGCCAACCTCCACTGGAAACGAGTCTGACTTACTGCCGAGCACCCGAACACAGCTCTCACTTTGCGAATACAGAGATTGGATGGCCCTGAGAAGGGACCCCCTCACTCCATACTCCCGCAGCACCTCCCGCAGTATCTCCTGGGGTACCCGATCATATGCCTTCTCCAAGTCCACAAAACAAATATAGACTGAGTTGGCATACTCCCAGGCACCCTCCTGGATCCTTGTGAGAGTAAAGACCTGGTCGGTTGTTCCACAACCAGGATGGAACCCGCATTGTTCCTCTTCAATCCAAGGTTCGACTATCGGCCGAACCCTAGTTTCCAGCACCCTGGAGCAGACTTTAGCAGGGAGGCTGAGTAGTGTGATGCCCCTGTAGTTGGCACAGACTCTCTGGTTCCCCTTTTTAAATATGGGGACCACCATCCCAGTTTGCCACTCCTTAGGCACTGTACCAGACCTCAACGCAATGTTGAAGAGACGTCTCATCCAAGACAATCCCTCCACATCCAGAGCCTTCAGCATTTCTGGATGGATCTCATCAACCCCTGGGACCTTGACACTGTGGAGTTGTTTGACTACCTCAGTGACTTCCACCAGGGAACTTGATGAAAATCCTCCATCAGCTTCCAGCTCTGCACCTACTATAGAGGGTGCTCTGGTCTGATGCAGGAGTTCCCCAAAGTGTTCCTTCCAGCGCCGGATTACAGCCTCAGTTGAGGTCAACAGAGTCCCATCCTTACTGTAGACAGCTTGGATGGTTCCCCGTTTTCCCCTCCTGAGGTGCCTCACGGTCCGCCAGAAGCACCTTGGTGCCAACCGAAAGTCCTTCTTCATGGTTGGTCTGAACTCCTCCCACACCCACTGCTTTGCCTCCCCCACAGCAGAGGCTGCTGCCCTTTGGGCCTGTCGGTACCGTGCAACTGCCTCTGGAGTCCTCTGAGATAACATATCCCAGAAGGACTCTTTCTTCAGTCGGACGGCTTCCCTGACCACCGGTGTCCACCACAGTGTTCAAGGGTTGTCGCCCCTTGAGGCACCTAAGACCTTCAGGCCACAGCTCCCCGCTGTGGCTTCAGCAATGGAAGCTTTGAACATTGCCAGTTCTAGTTCAATGCCCCCAACCTCCACAGGGATGCTAGAAAAGCTCTGCCAGAGGTGTGCGTTAAAGATCTGTCGGACAGTGGGCTCCTCCAGATGTTCCCAGTTCACCCGCACTATCCGTTTGGGTTTACCAGGTCTGTCCAAAGTCCTCTCCCACCCTCTGTTCCAGCTCACCACCAGGTGGTGATCAGTTGACAGCTCTCTTCACCCGAGTATCCAGAACATACGACTTCAAATCAGATGATATGATCACAAAATCGATCATCGATCTTCGGCCTAGGGTGCTCTGGTACCATGTACACTTATGAGCATCCTTATGTCCGAACATGGGGTTCATTATGACAGTCCGTAACTAGCACAGAAGTCCAACAACAAACGACCATTCGGGTTTAGATCAGGGAGGCCGTTCCTCCCAATCACACCTCTCCAGGTGTCTCTGTCATTGCCCACGTGTGCATTGAAGTCTCCTAGCAGAACAATGGAGTCCCCACCAGAGCCCCATACAGGACTCCATTCAGGGACTCCAAGAAGGCAGAATACTCCAAAATGCTGTTCGGTGCATACGCACAAACAATATATATATGTATATATATATATATATATATATATATATATATATATATATATATATATATATATATATATATATATATACGAGGTCTCTTAGATATTAAACCGACCCTTTTATTTTTTTTTTAACTATATGGATTTGAATGACATGCGATTACACCAATCATGCTTGAACCCTCGTGCGCATGCGTGAGTTTTTTCACGCGTGTCGGTGACGTCATTTCCCTGTGGGCAGGCCTTGAGTGAGATGTGGTCCCGCCCTCTCGGCTGAATTCCTTTGTTTCACACGCTGCTCGAGACGGCGCGCGTTGCTTTATCAAAATTTTTTCTGGACCTGTGAGGAATATCCGAGTGGACACTATTCGAGAAATTAAGCTGGTTTTCTGTGAAAAGTTTAACGGCTGATGAGAGATTATGGGGTGTTTCTGTCGGTGTAAGGACTTCCCACGGAGCGGGACGTCCTGCAGCGCTTCTAGGCACCGTCGTCGGCCTGTTTTGAGCTGAAAACATCCTAATTTAAGGCTTAATTCACCCAGGACATCGTGAGAGAACAGAGAAGATTCAGAAGAGGCCGGCATGAGGAATTTATGCGGACATTCCACTGTTTAAGGACATTTTTTTAATGAAAGACGTACGCGCAAATTCGCCGAGTCGTTTCCGTGACGACTCGGCAAATCTGTGTGCGCCGCGACAGGAAAAACACCTCCGTGTTGAAAACCATTTGTAGAATTCAGGCGGCTTTTAATGGCTTTCAACAAGTGAGTAACTGACATGCGACTCTGCCCGCACGTTCTTTCATTACAAAATGACCGTTAACAATGGAATGTCCGAATAAACTCCTCATGCCGACTTCTTCTGAAAGTTCTCTGTTCTCTGACGACTTACTGCGTCAACAGAGCCTGAAATGTGGAAGTTTTCAACTTGAAACGGCGAGACGCTGCCGCCTCGAAGCGCAGATCGCTGTCAGGCGCCGTGGACCGTCCTTAAAGCGACACTACCAGACCAAAATCTCTCATCAGCCGTTAAAATTTTTACCGAAAACCAGCTGAATTTATTGAATGGTGTCCACTCAGTTGTGCCTTACAGTTTTGAAAAAATTTTTATCAAACAAAGCAACAGTCTCTGAGCCATTCCTAAACAATGAAAAAAATCGACGAGCGGGTGGACGACTCCTCACTCAAAGACTGCCCACAGGCGAATGACGTAACCGACAGGCGTGAAAAAACTCTCGCATGCCCACGAGGGTTCAAGCATGTCTGATGTAATCACACGTGATTCAAATCCATATGGTTTTTGAAAAAAATAATAAGGTCGGATACTTTTCTAATAGACCTCGTATATATATATATGAATGTATGTATTCAGTCCAACAGGCAGATAGTACTGACTTTAGTGCTGCCATGAATTTTTTCATGTAAGTCTGCAGCTCTGAATTGATGCATAATTACTGGTGCATGTTTGTTAATGTTTATTAAACAACAAACTAATTCTGCACCTATGTGTGGACCAGTTAAATCACCTTTGTGTGATTTGCATCCCAATAATGTGTCAAATCTCTACCCTAACCTCTGGGCCAGAAAAGAGAACACAGTCGTGCTGATGTTCTCCCGTCTCTATAAAAACACTGTTGCCATGGTGAGCTGAAGGCTTGTGTAAAAACAACATTATAGTTTTTCTCATTTGTTATTCCTCTTCTTTTGGTGAATGGAAATGACAGAGTCTCTCAGCAATAAGATCTAAGACTTTGAAAAGCAATCTTAACAAATTTATACATAAGTGGATACTGTGCAGATGCATTTGCTTTTATTTGCAGTGATATGACAAATTTCAAAGGGCTGCTGTCCTATCTGCCTTGAAAATACAGACAGCAGTTTAATTTTCATGCAAGAAACATCAGCTTTTGCTTTTATGAAAATGCATTGTCGTGCAAACCTGTTTACCTGCTATAAAGGTGCTTTAACACATTTTGTCTTGCAACAGTTTTCATAATCGCATTTTGCAATCATTATTTAATGACACTGGATCTGAAAATAAAGTCATCATCTGAGTGGAAAATCAAATCTGTGCATTCGTGCAAATCAGCAGCAATGCGATTTCAACAATGTCAAACAGTAGCCTTCGATGATCCCAAATGAGGCTTACCTGGAAATACAAGAAGCTGCAGTTCCTTGACTGGCCACTTTAGGCTGATTCCAGAAAAGAGAAGTTTCCCATTGAATTCCATGTTAAAATGTTCAACTCTAGAGCATGAATAAACACATTTACAGCCTTGTACAGTTTTGGTCTCCATAGCTAGCTTAACCCTCCATGATAACTGTACAGGGTTGAATTGTTTTTTTTCTAATACCTTAGTTTAAGACCTTTTAAGGCATAAACGTAGGCAAAATTAGGGGCATGATTGCTTTGAGAGAAAGCTCGTGTTGTCGCTCAGACTCAGAGCGTTGCTCACTGACATGCTACTAGCTGCACCTGCTGAAGAGGATCATCTCTGTTTATTGTTTTGTTGTTGTTTTATTTTCTGAGCATTTTATTATAAATATCTGTAGCAATATGGTTTGTTGAGTGGTGAAATGTGCCAATGGATCATCTAAGGCATCTGTGCACCAGTATATCCACTGAGTAAAATTATCATGTGATTTAATTTTGGATGCTAACTGCATTAGCACTTTTAGCAGCTATTGGTAGCTTTATGACGTTGGGTCTAGTTAGTCCACAATTACTGAGCGGTTCATAATTTTTAATGCCCACACCAAAGCAAACCATTATGAGAATCAACTCTCTGTTCCCAAAAATATGATTTATTAAACATTCAAATTGAGGCAAGCCTATTAGCTTAGCTGGTTTGGACTCAAAGACAGGGTCAATGGCAAGTCATTCAAACTTGTTCTGTCATCTTAAATAGCATGATGATGAATGTTTCGTGTAACCATGAAAGGTCATTATGTCCTCAATAAAACCATATGAAATGTTTATTTTTAAATTTGTTCTTGTAATCTAAAATTACTTTGTTTAATGTTTTTTTTTTTTTTAGGTTTATTTGAATAGGGAAGTATGTTCCATGAGTCATGTTACATACTACAACATTTTAGCAAACGCTAATTCGCAATGACCGTCCCTAGATGGGTCTTGCATGAAACAAAACAAAAAACATAAACACAAACACAATAAAAGACATTACAACACAAAGTTAATAAGCAGTCAGTGATGGTCACACTTCTGACCTCTGATTAAAAAGTCCTGGAGTTTATGTTTGAAGAGGACCCAGTTCGTCTCTCCCTTCAGATCAGTGGGCAGAGAGTTCCAGGCTTTAAGCCCCATTTACACATAGACGGTAAGAGCTCCTGAAAGCGTCTCGAAAGAGTTTTTGGCCGTGTTAAGGATCACACGGGTTGTTAACGCCGGCACTAGGGGGCGTGGCTTAGTTCCGGCTTTACGTGGGAATTGTCGAAAAAATTATTCAACATGTCGAATATTTCCGTGAGCGCTCTCGGAGAATTTGCGTGACAACGGAGACAATGTGAACAATGGCGTTTGATACTTTTTAATTGCCGTTTCATCCTGCCCCTTCCTGTAGTGCTGCAGTTTACACCGCCGTAATTGGTGGCCGGCGTTGTATCCCTAATCAACGGCATGTAAAACGATGATAGAGCCCACATCGGCGTCCTCAAGGGTGTTTTAACTGGCGACAGAGGCAGACAAAACGGCGGCGCTAGCGGACAGTACGCCGTTCTAAAGGCCACCTCCCAGTTAACGGCGTTCCAAACGGTCGATAGGCGGCGGTCAATGTAAGAACACTAGTGAGCTGCATACAGGCCTCTCACTCGCGGCCAGCTCCAGATATTTTTGCAGAGAAGCTCCAGTACGCCTCCTAAAAGAAAATTGGCAGCGGCAAGGACTTACCAAGAGGTCTGGTTCAGAAGCAGAGGGTAGCCCTGTGGTAGAGACGGAGCAACACGTTGAGGAGGGGAAAAAGGAAGGAGAAGAAAAGGATGATCTCCCTCCCCCTGTAGTGACAGAGGCATGTATTCCTGCTGCTTCAGCCTATTATACTCTGGGGGCGGTGCCTATATGCAAAAGTTCCTGGAGTAATGCAGGATTTGCCTGGATAAATCCAGCGGTACACAGGGCATTATTGGCGGCAGCAGAACACCGCCGTTCTCACGCGCGTCTTAACCTGCGATTGTAAAGGATAGAACTGGGTATTAACCCCCGTTGCCTGACGTGTGCTGGATGCAGCGGCGTCAAAACGCCGCTTTATTCGGCGGATTTAGCGGCATTTTATCCGCGTATTTGCGGCTAGTACGGCGGTCAAAATGCCGGCGAAATGCTCCGCCCCTTTCCACCGCAAAAACAGCCAGAACTACCGCGAACTTCGGTCTACGTACTACCCACCGACAAAACCGTCTATGTGTAAACGGGGCTTTAGCGGCCTGCACACTGAAAGCAGACTGAACAAATGATGTTTTCCGTCTTGGTATTTGACAGTTCCCACTCTGAACTACTCTGGTCCTAGAGCCCACAGTCCTGAGAGGAACTACACAGTCACTGAGGACCATTGGGGCCTGTTGGTGCACACATTTAAACATTAACTTTAATTGACAATATTTCGTAAAATTTTCAAAAGTTAAAATTTTTACATTCTTAATACTTACACAATGATGTGATCTGATGGGCTTTTTTATCCAAGATTTTCACAGCTCTGTTGTAGATCATTTGCAAAGGCCTGACTGTAGTGAGTGTGGCCTGTGACCATGAGCTGATGCAGTAACTTATGTGGGAAAGAATCATGCAATGCATAAAAGTGCATGCAGCATAGAATGGCAGGTGGTCCCTGATCATTCTAAATGTAAAAAGGTTTGCTTTGACAGCTCTGCAGACTTTTTTGATGTGACTCAAATTTAAGCTGAGAGTCTAAAACCAGGCCCAGATATTTAATCTCTGGGACCTGTAAGATGTTTTGTCCATTTATGTGTAAATTCAGTTGTTCTGTTATGGACTTGTTTCTCGAGGCAAAGCAAAAAGACACTGTCTTTTTTACATTTAAAGGCAGACAAGCATTCTGAAACCACACAGCTACCTTTTGCAGATGTTTTGACAATTCCTCTGAAATAGCCTGTACTGTTTTCCCTCTCACATAAATCACTGCATCGTCAGCATACATTTGAATACCTGCTGTTGGACATGATTCATGTCACATGAATCAGGTAGATCATTAACCCTCTGTGGTCCGAGGGCATTTTTTGGACAGTTCACTCGCCTGGCATAAATGTTTTATTATTGCTGTTAACAGCTCTCCCTGCATCCCACAATCAAGTTTTATGTCTCTTTTTTTCAGGACAACCCGTGCTTTCAGAATATATATGTTTTTGTTGTGTTTTATAAGTGTAATAAAGGTTTACAATCAAAAATAGGCAAGGAAGAAATAAAGCAAAAAATTATTTTCCACATACATTTATTCAAAACACACAGCAAACTATAATAACAACTGTTTTGACACTTTATAAAGGTAATTTCAGGTCTTGTGTGAAAGTCTGTGCAACAAAAAGGTTCAAACAATAAACACAAATGCACATTTTGAACAATATATACAAAATGGTCTATGCCATTTGTTGTCCATTGATATGGTAAACATTGCTTTATGCAGAGAAAGCAATAGAGATATCCAGTAACATTCACATGCAAACTAGTGGAGCAATCCTGATAGTTACACACTCTTTGTTTGAGCACGTGAAATTGTCATCAGAGGCTCTCTGTGTGCTCCTGCTTTCACTGATCGCTGTGTGTAATGGCGCAGGGCGCACTGAGTATGTACTAATAGTATGTACTCATTGGAGCACCCAGGGGGCTATTCAAACGGGCCAACTAGTAACATATCACTCCTGAGAATGATCTTTGACTTTTCACGTGAGGGAAATCTGCCCTACGATTGGATTTTGGAAAACCATGTGACGGTGAACCAATTCTGATTGGACACTCACATTGCACACGTCATCACACAGCTTCTATGAGGAGAACAAAGATGGCTGATGGCTGGCTCGAAAGTCCACTGAGTTAACTTTTCAGCAAAAAAAAAGTAAGTTTCTATCTCATATCATTCAAAAGTTATTTATAATTCAGTAAAGCTTGGTTTTAGCCGTCGTATACGACGGCGTCGGTCCCAGAGGGTTAATATACAGTGTGAAGAGCAAAGGCCCAAGAATGGAGCCTTGGGGCACTCCTGTATTTGTTTCCAGAATGTTAGATGTCTCATTATTGATCACTACGCATTGCCCTCTCTCTTCTAAATATGATTTGAACCATTTTAGAGTTTTTGTTGAGAAGTTGAGATTGGCCAGTTTTTGAAGCAGAATATGTTGTGTGGGCCGCCAGAAGAGGAGGTACTGCTGGCCCACCACCAGAGGGCGCCCTGTCTGGAGTGCGGGCTCCAGGCACCAGAGGGCGCAGCCGCCTCACAGGAGCAGCCAGGGTGACAGCTGTCACGCATCACCTGCAACAGCTGTTACCAATCATCTGATGGCAGGAGTATATCAGCCGGACAACGTCTCCACCTCTTTGCCGAGATATCATTTCTACCGAGAAGGCAACGTACTCAGCTAACTGTTTGACAGTGATCTTTGTGACTTTGTGCATTTCTCTGAGAGAACTTCCCAACGAGAGGTGGAGGTAGCTTACCTGCCGTTCGGATTCCTGGGTGCGAACGTGCCCTCCTTTAACTGTTCTTTATTCCTCGCCAGCAGTACCAGGTCCGACACGCGGAGGCAGTGGCCACCTGGGAGTTCGGGACTTGGCGGCTCCAGTATTCCCGGGGTCTGGTGGCGGAGGAAACCGTGTGGTTCCGGTTCTACTTTGGAGAGGCGTCTCCTATCTTCGAGCCTGCCCACACGACACCTGTGTGAATTTGACTTTGTCCTTTATTGTAATCTGTTGTCCTTGTTGTGCATATTCACAACAGTAAAGTGTGTTATTTGACCTATTCCATTGTCCGTTCATTTGCGCCCCCTGTTGTGGGTCCGTGTACTTACACTTTCCCAACAGAATATTATGGTTTAGCGTATCAAATGCTTTTTTAAGGTCTAAAAAAAGCAGCACCAATCACTTCACCACAATCTATTGCATGTTTCAGTTTTTCCACAAAGAAACAATTTGCCGTTTCTGTGGAGTACAGAGAGCGGAAGCCAAATTGCAATGGATGTAAAATATTATTTGATTCTACTATAAACTCTGTAAGCTGACAAGACACTGTTTTTTCCAATACCTTTGAGAAAGCAGCAAGACACTTACAGGCCGACAGTTACACGCCTGGTCTGGTGACCCCGACTTTAAGATTGGTATGACTCTTGCCTTTTTCCAAAGTGTGGGGAATTGTCCACTTTGGATGGACAGATTTATCAAGTGTGTCAGAGGCTTAACAAAGACATGCTTATTTCATTTCAAGAAGGCTGTATTCATGTGAAAACGCTCCTTACTCTGGCTTTGATTAATTTTGTTTATTAATTCAAGCACTTTTGCTTCATTTGTTAGCTCTAATGAGAATACAGGATTGCATAGTAACCTTGTATGATGTTCTATAAATTTTGGAAGATTTTCTGAATCACACTTTTTCTAGTTCCTTTACTGATGAAACAAAAAACATGTTAAATTCTTCTGCTATTTGTTTCCCATCCCTGATATGTCTGTCTCCAACTCTAAGTTCATGTGGAGTTGTTTTAATAGGTTTTACAATATTATACATGTATTATGTATACACAGCAATTAAATTGACTTTATTGACGAGTATGACCCCTTTGAAAAGTGGCCAAATTACATTGAGGTCGGCGATGTTTTCATCAGCCAAAAATGGCCACCAGGGGGCGTTCGGTGTATAGTCCGTGGCAACCCATAGCTGCTAAAAGTGCTAACAATGTGAACATACAACATTAAATAAGATGGGAATTTCGCTCAGAGGAAATACTGCAGCACTGACATCTTAGATGATACACACACAACAAGCACACACAACAAGCCATATTATTAAAGATATTTCTCATAAAATGCTCAAAATGACAAACACAGCCCTCCACAACAGCTAGCAGCCACAGTCAGTGGCCGCTGAGCGGATCAGCGCCAAGGAATCAGACTGCGGGCTTACTTGTAGTTCCTAGGGTTTGTAAGAGTAGAATGGGAGGCAGAGCCTTCAGCTTTCAGGCTCCTCTCCTGTGGAACCAGCTCCCAATTCAGATCAGGGAGACAGATACCCTCTCTACTTTTAAGATTAGGCTTAAAACTTTCCTTTTCGCTAAGGCTTATAGTTAGGGCTGGATCGGGTGACCCTGGACCATCCCTTGGTTATGTTGCTTTAGACGTAGACTGTGTTTCATAATTATTGTATGGCCTTGCCTTGCAATGTGGAGCGCCTTGGGGCTGTTTGTTGTGATTTGGCGCTATACAAGAAAAAAGTTGAAGTTGATTGAAGGAAGTTGGAGTTGACTCAGTGAGCTGTTAGTCCAAGTCAACATGCCCCTAATTATCCATAACATAACAGATAAGAATGCCTTAAAGAAGTTAGAAAAAATTCAGCTCAACCAGTGCATCACACATTTGAGATTTTAAATGAAATCTCAGCTGAAGGGTGACATCTGAAACATAACTTTGATGTGAATTTCAGTCTTGCTATTTAACTGGAATCTCTTTGTGCTTTTGAACAGCAATGTTCCTCAGCTTTGAGCGGCCTGATCATCGTGATCTGTGACACTGATGTTTTTGATTTAATTACCAGAATTCATTCCTTTATCTTTGTGTGTTTTTCTTGCAGCTGGTCTGTGATATCATCTTCATGTTTTTATCAACACCTGACTTTCAGCTGAACATTGCGAAGAAATACATTGATGAGAAATTTGTCATGTGGGTAAGAGCTGCACATGATTACAACTTCTTTTATTATAATTGTGTAAAAAAAAAAACTGTTTTCTGACAAAACAGATACGGTAATAGAAGCACGGCTTACATTTTTGCAGAGTAAATGAAAAGATGTGAGCCGTGTTTTCCATATTCTGCTGTGCATTCTGTGCATTTCATTCCTACACCTTCTTTCCAAAGTTATAAATGATGATTGCTTTTGGTAATAAACTTTTTTGTAATGACTAACTTTTCTTGCATTATAGCTCCTGGACCTATTTGACTGCGGAGGTCCCAGAGAGAGGCAGGCCCTCAAAAGGATGTGCCACATGATCGACATGAAGTTTGTGGAACTGAGAGCTTCCATCATAAAACACATCAGCAGCATTTTCTGTCTGTTCGTACTGTTATGTTTCGGACGCGGTCGGAGCACCGACCCAGCGTTTGAAAGGACCCAGCATAAAATAAGCAGAGCACGGTTCAAAAGATAACAGAATTTAATAAACATAACAGTGTGCAGTGCTAAACAACCAAAAAGTCCGCAGTCTGGTGAGGTGGAAACACGGCGCGCTCTCAACAGCGCAAACGGTCCGGAGCCACAGCAGTTCGGACCCAGGGACCCCGCCGACACCCCCCAGGTGGCCGCGACAAACCAAGTCTGTGAAGAAAGAAAACATGAGGTGAGTCCAACTCCACACACAGAGACACAAAAGGTGCACGCAATCAGCAAACACTTCCTGTCTTAAATCTATACATCAGCTTCTTACCCTGCAGGCACGGAACAACTCAGTTCAAATCTCCACTGAACAGTAGTCTCTGGCCATTTAACAATGGACCAGCGGAAGCACAGACCGTATTTTTGCCGGGAAGGCTGCAGCAGATGTTGGAGTTGATCCGGGATCAGTTGCGGGTGTTCTCCGCCCGGGTTGTGCGTGTTGGTGCGCGCATGGCAGAGTTTACAGCTTGGGTCGTGTCGCACCCCGCTGTTACGGCTGTAGCCCCGTCTCCTCCCGTGCAGCTGGCTCCGACGCCTGTTGTAGCAGCCCCGGTGGTATTTAGTTTGCACTTTAAGCTGTTTGTTATAACCTGCTGTTATTTACAGCAGTGTGAATGGGTTTTTACTCTGTTACCACAGGGATTTTCTTATTTGGCACTTTGGCTCCCTCTGTTGGTGACAGAGTCACATTACCGTTCAGGTTCAAAGGATGGAAAACAATGTTTTTCCATTCTTTGCACTTGATGACGTAGGCCAATGTTAGGTTTTTTTTTATTGGTCTATTATCTGTTTCTTGTTTTAGTATGAGGTGTTTTTATCAGGGGTTAATTTGTTGTTTTTGTGGGTTTTAAAGCATTGTCTGTGGTCTGGTGGAGTTGAAAATGCAGGCTGTCTGGAGCATAGTTTGACCCAGGTGACTTTATGTTTGTCTGTTGGTCTTTTTTATTTCTTTTGGTTTCACCTCCCAGGGTTTGATGGGACGGTCCTCTGGGGGGTGATGGGGGGTAATTGGGTTGTTTTTTCTTTTTTTTTGTTTTTGTTGTTCCCTCTCTTCTCCTCTGGCTCCAGCCGTGTGAGCCGTACGTTGTCGGCGTTGCTGGAGTGGTGCAGTTTGGTTATGCTGGGCGTTTCCCAGGTAACCTCTGCACCCGCGAGGGGGGGGTTTGGGGTATTTATTTTTTTTACTTCCCTGTCTTCTCCTCTGGCCCCAGCCGTGTGAGCCGTAGGTTGTCGGCGTTGCTGGGGTGGTGCAGTTTGGTTGTGCTGGGCGTTTCCCAGGTGACCTCTGCATCCGGGAGGGGGGTTCGGGGTGTTGTTTTTTTTTTGTTGATTCCCTGTTCCACCTCCGGCTTCAGCGCGCCTTTTCGCCGTATGCCATCGGCGTAGCTGAGGTTAGGGGCAGTGGAATATACCCGCAGCTGGTGGCTGGTTTAAAAGTCGGAGGGGTGGCGCCGTCTTGTGCCGTACGCCATTACCGCTGTTCCACTCCTCCCAGTTGACTTTTGAGGTATAGTCGTGGTTGGTGACACTGGACGTACTTCCAGTTTCCACTGCGCTGAGGGGGTGGGGTTGGGGTTGTTTTGTTTGTATGTTTTTTTTTTTTTTCCCCCAGTTTCCGCCCTCAGGGTGTGACTGTGGTGTCCTCTGGGGGGAAAGGGCAGTGGGTCCATCTAGCCGTAGACGGCCGGGGCTGGGTCTGTTAGTCATGAGGGGGGGGCGTCTCCTGGGGTTTGATGGAACGGTCCTCTGGGAGGCGCTGGGAGTCCCCGTGGGTGACTTTGGATCCCAGAGGGACCTCGGCTGTGGTTATTACTCCTGGAGCTGGCGGGATGTCCTCTGGGGGGTGTTGGTCCCTACATGTCGTCCGGGGGGGGGGGTGTAAGAGTTTGATGGGATGGTCCTCTGGGGAGGGGGGGTTGGTATGGTTGTTTGTGTTTCTTTTTTTTTTGTTTTATGACTAAGCAGACTTTAAGCTGAGTGCACAGGTTCAAGAACTCCTGGCCAAAATTATGCAAAGTGAACAACTAAAGCAAGAGTCGACAGGAATGAATGCAAAGGTGGAGACTCTAACAGGTTTGCTAAATGAAACAGAGGGCAAGACCATTAAAGTCAACAAAGGATGTCTCTGCACTGGAGTGTTAGCTGTGGAGCAGTCTGCTGCAGACAGGCTCAGGATGGGAAAGGATGAGCTCCAGGATGAGAGTGATGGTCTCGGCACGGAGTTCCCTGTTGACAGAGAAGAGGCGGCTGGAAGCGTGCGTTATCCAGCTGAGGGAAGAGTTGGAGAGGCTCAACATTGAGATGATCAATGACTGCATGAAGAAATTAACATTGCAGGTGGAGCAGCTGATGATGGAGCTGTCGTCAGAGCACAGTAACGCACAGCTCCTGGAGACGGGCCTTTCCCAGCTGGATCGTCAGCACAAGGAGCCGAAACTGAAGCTGCAGGAGGTGTGTTTTGTTCCCAGCCAACATTCCAGCCATGGTCCCTGGAGGGGGGCTTTGTTTTTTTGGCCCAGGTCCGTGTGGTCGCCGGGAGGCTTCCCGTGAGGGTGGGGTACTGTTGTGGGCTGGGGTGTTTGGCTGGCTTGGTTTTTGTTTTCTGTTTCTCCCACCAGGTGGTATGCATTCAGGACTGAGTGGCTGAGCATTAGGACCTCACCCTGAACACCTGAGGCTTGTTTTCACATGCAGGTCATCAGGACTCACAGCTGTGGTGTATTTTGTCTTAATCAGAGATTGCTGCATTTAAACCTTGAATGCACAGTGTGTGATTGCCAGAGACACGACCTTGTGAGCAGACGTGTGAGATCGACGTCAGGAGAACAATCGCACCATCACGGACGCAGAGACCGCTCCAGGTTTGACGCCACAGTCTGTGAAGGAGGATTGGGTGAGGTCTCACGCTCTTCAGCACACTTCCTGAGGTAATTCGGTTTTTGGTGACTTTTATGAAGTAATGACAGTGGATTTGGTGTCCCTCACACCTTGTGTTAGTGAGCTGTCACGTTATGCTAATTGTCTAATCAGCTTCTGCTGCAGTGGAGATTTGAACTGAGTTGTTCCGTGCCTGCAGGGTAAGAAGCTGATGTATAGATTTAAGCCAGAAAGTGTTTGCTGATTGCGTGCACCTTTTGAGTTGTGTCTCTCTGTGTGGAGTTGGACTCAACTCATGTTTTCTTTCTTCACAGACTTGGTTTGTCGCGGCCGCCTGGGGGGGTGTCGGCGGGGTCCCTGGGTCCGAACTGCTGTGGCTCCGGACCGTTTGCGCTGTTGAGAGCGCGCCGTGTTTCCACCTCACCAGACCGCGGACTTTTTGGTTGTTTAGCACTGCACACTGTTATGTTTATTAAATTCTGTTATCTTTTGAACTGTGCTCTGCTTATTTTATGCTGGGTCCTTTCAAACGCTGGGTCGGTGCTCCGACCGCGTCCGAAACATAACAGTCGCTGACCTGCTGGAGACACTTGGAAGGTTTAGACGGCTGTTTTAAGAAACAAACCTGTAATGTCTTTGTGGGTTTTCTTTGACTATTATGTCAGATTCATTGATTCTTATTCATCCTGCTCTCACATGCACTCATCCTTTGATAAGTACACTACACAGAGAAACAGTTGAAGATTGTAACTGACAGCCGGCTGGAATTAAAAACAGTGCTTTAATTCCTTCCCAGCTATTCTTTCAGGCTAAGCAACTTGTTTTTTTCCAAATACCCTTATTTTTGTGTGTATTTCACAGAATAATCTCTGCGTTTCCCTCATCATTGTAAGAAGAGCACAAGATTTTACTCTTGAGGGCTTTAATGCCGCTGCACAAAGTGACATCTCTCATGGACTACCATGAAAATTCAATAAGGTATATCCAGGGTTGGGTAGGATTACTTTGAAATGTAATCAGATTACAAGTAATCCAAATGTATGTACATACATACATGTAATCCACATGTACTCTTTCAAAGTAATCCTACCCAACCTTGGGTATAGCTTATATATATTATATTCCAATTCTAAGGTGGAACTATGCTAGTATACTAAGGTATAATATCTAAAAAGGAAGAGTAAAATAGAAGAGTAGAAAAGAGCAGAGTAGAGCCACTTAGGTGCCTGGTCTTGAGAACCAGGGATAGTAGGTAATGTGTGGAAGGAGCATTTGTTCAACTCATAATGAACCTTGAGACATTTCATTTAAGATCCCTGAATTTTAAACTGAATATAGTTGAATGTAAATTCAGATGCTTTGACAGTTTCCTAAGTGTGTCTCCTTATGTGCTTTGCAACTGGTGTCGGATACTGCCCCCCCCCAAGAGCCTTGACCTCGTTCGCCAGTCACCGTGCGTCCGTTGATCCCAGGGGAGGTGGGTGGAATAAAGACGTCATGACACAAAAGAATCTGTTCAGCTTGCGCCCTGCCTGATTTACCGTTCAGAACAGAGTTTTATTTAAAACAACATTGAGTAGTAAAATCAGTCTTAAACAGAGCTCTGTGGATCCTGTTCTCAGCCCTGACATAGCCTTGGCTCTCAGCAGGAGATAAGAAGAAGAGTCCCCCATGCTACAGACTCACATTGCCCCCATTCTGTCCTCCCTGCACTGGCTTCCTATCAAATTTCGTATTGATTTTAAAATTTTGGTTTTGACTTTTAGAGCCTTGCATGGTCAGGCCCCCAAATATGTGTTGGAAATGTTGAGCCCCTACATCTCTGGTCGCTCCCTTCTTTCCTCAGAGCAGAATCTCCTCACGGTTCCAAGAACCTGCTTTAAAACCAGAGTAGACTTATCCTTTCAAGTTGTGGCTCCTAAACTTTGGAATAATCTCCCTCTGTCCTTCGTGCATCCGTCTCTGTGGATTCTTTTAAAAGGCAGATAAAGACATTTTTGTTCGGTCAAGCTTTTAGTTGATTGTTCTCTTAAAAACTGCTTATTTATTTATCTTTTAACATGGTTGTGTATTTTTGTTTTACCTTTTGTGAAGCATTTTGTGATTTTTATCTGTGAAAGGTGCTATATAAATAAAGTTTCTTCTTCTTCTTCTATCTATCATTCACTTAAATAACCTCCTCTAACAGTGATTTGGCTCTTCTTGAGGCATTGTTTTGTCCCTTCCTCTCATTGGTCCAAGAGGTTGGTGAGAACCGTCTGCTTCTGGGAATTCTCCTCCCTTCGCGTTGTGTGGCAAAGCTAAAGCTAGCTCAGAAGGAGATGTTTCTAGCACGTCACTTCCCTCGAGTGTCTTTACCACACCCATCCCTGACTGGCCTGTACAGGTCAGGTCATTGAGGCTTTTCAGGTTTCAAATCCTGCAAAACCTTGGAGAGGTTGCCGTGCTGCGAGATCTCAGTAACATTGAGAACTGCATTGAGACGCTCTGATCACGCTGCACTTTAACCGCTGCACACGGACAACAGCATTAACATCGCAACATAAAACTATTTTCATATTGTGCCTAAAACTCTCGTGAATATATTCTCTGGGTTTATAGACGTTGTTATTGCGTTTATTTTATGTAAACATGCGAGAATCACACTGCCTCTCCGTTATTTTCAATGGGAGCTGCTGTGAGGTACGCTTACTTCCTGATCATGTCGTTCTGGGAGAAAGTGAAGTTTGCTCTTTAACGTCTTGATTATTGTTCTTTACAACACTGTTTGTCCTCTGTTCCAGACTAATATATATAATATGTCTGAAATTCAGTTTGCGTTTATTAAATTCCACGCAGATTAAACGTAGCAGACACGGATTATTTGTTATAATTGTTTTAGCAAGTTTTCAGGGTATCATGCAGCAGTCTATTAACGTGATGAAAAGCATAAAAAAATTACATTTTTGTAGTATAATATTCATTTACAATTGTCATCATGTGGATTCTCTATGTTGTTTTGACTGCAGCGACTCTCTGGTGCGCAAGGGATTATGGGATACATGAAAACCCCGAATGGCCACTTGCTTCAGGCTTCCTCCATTGTTCCTGTGAGAATCTGCAAAAAACAACTCTGTGTGTGGGCATGGACACACTTTGTGAGATTATCCTTAGCCATAACATATATCTTAAATGTCAGCAGGCTAGCGTGCACAGATGTGCCTGCAGTTCAGCACTTAGTTCCACAGCAACAATATAGACGGGGTACATCTTGTCTAGACATTCCACTGATACCAAACAGGCCGCATAAGCAATTACATTATTCCCACAATCAGGCCAAAGTAGGATGACGAGTACAATATCTTCAGCACATAATGTGCTCTTACAAAGAAGCCCTAAATCTAATACAATGAATATGAGTCTAAACACGTTCAACTGGACAGTGCAAGCATACATGAACACAATATGATCATAAAACACTCAAAAACATATACATTTTAATCATACAGACTGGATGATTTATTCTGGTTATTTCTGAAAAATAAGCACAAGAATTAGCAGAAAATGCAGTAATACTCTTCACTGGTCCAATGTGTTATGGGGGTCCAATAAAATATGGTAGAATATTATTTGTTCTTGGGGCTAAACCAATCAAACTTCATCCATCCAATAACTCTGAATTGATTAGTTGATTGATTGAATTAAAATGTGATAATTTCATTGTATGGATTTTTAATCAGTTCTTTGACGTGCATTCTGTGAGTTTCTGGATACATAAGATGGTGTTGGCTTTTTAGTCCCATGTATAGTTAATGAACATGGCTGTTGTCTGACTTTACTCTCACAACAGGTAGCGGTGGCTCTGCTGAAGTACTGGCCAAAGACAGACAGTAGGAAAGAGCTGTTGTTCCTCGACGAGCTGGAGACTATTTGTTTCATTGCCGAGTCTTTTGAGTTCATCAAGGTGCAGGAGCCTGTTTTCAGACAGATCACAAGTGTGTTTCCAGCCTGAAATCCACAATATCCAATCAGAGATCAGCAATGTTACATTCCTAACCCATGGCTCCTGTCTATATGGGTGGTCTTTCAGTTGTAATGACTGTGTGAATTATCTTGACTGAAGTTTCTTTTCTCTGTAGGTGGCAGAGAGGGCACTGGTGTACTTTCAGAATGAGTACATTATGACCCTACCCGATGACAATGCAGCAAAGATTCTGCCAATTATTGTGCCCAGCCTCAAAAAGACCTCAAAGACCCACTAGGACCAGAAAGTTAGTGCACTGCAACTGTGCACGTGTCCTGACACACTCACATTTTCAACCCAAAATCAGAAAAAAAAATTGGTAAGCCAAGGAAGACAAAAAAAACAACAAAAAAACTATATATATATATATATATATATATATAGTTGTGATGGTCTAGTGGTTAAGCGTTGGGCTTGAGACTAGAGGATCCTTGGTTCAAATCCCAGCCTGACTGGAAAATCACTAAGGGCCCTTGGGCAAGGTCCTTAATCCCCTAGTTGGTCCCGGTGTGTTGTGAGTACCTTGCAGGGGCGTAGCACCAAATTCTGGGCCCTAGGTACTTGCCATAGTGAAGACCCCCCCCCCACACACACACACACCCACACACACACATACATACTGTTATGTTCTTTTTTTATTAACAAAAACACCAAATTTCTAATGCGTAGTCAAACCAGGTCTAAATCATGTATACCTTAGATCACACCTTTTTAAAGTTGGGGGAGCAATATTGAGTTGGTGGGTCTGGGGGACCAAATGGCACCATTTTTCTAGAAAATGGTGCCATTTGGTGCATTCCAAAATGCACAGCAATGCACCAAATTGCACCATTTTTCTAGAAAATGGTGCAATTTGGTCCCCAGACCCCCAACTTAATATAGCTAGCTTTCAAGCTCACCTCTCTTTTCAAAGAATTTGGTTAGCAGCTGCTTTCCCTCATTTAGTTTTCTTTCCCTATCCTTTTCCCCCCTCTTCTTTTTTGAAATCTGGTCTTTGATTTTTGTTGTTGTTGTTGTTATTGTTGTGAGTACCTTGTATGGCAGCACCCTCACATCAGGGTGAATGCGAAGTATTAGTGTGTAAAATGCTTTGAGTGTCTGATGCAGATGGAAAAGTACTATATACGAGGTCTATTAGATAATAAACCAACCCTTTTTTTTAACTATATGGATTTGAATGACGTGTGATTCCACCAATCATGCTTGAACCCTTGTGCGCATGTGTGAGTTTTTTCACGCGTGTCGGTGACGTCATTTCCCTGTGGGCAGGCCTTGAGTGAGATGTGGTCCCGCCCTCTCGGCTGAATTCCTTTGTTTCACACGCTGCTCCAGACGGCGCGCGTTGCTTTATCAAAATTTTTTCTGGACCTGTGAGGAATATCCGAGTGGATACTCTTCAAGAAATTAAGCTGGTTTTCGGTGAAAAGTTTAACGGCTGATGAGAGATTATGGGGTGTTTCTGTCGGACGTTCTGCAGCGCTTCCAGGCACCGTCGTCGGCCTGTTTCGACCTGAAAACATCCTAATTTAAGGCTTAATTCACCCAGGACGTCGTGAGTGAATGTTCTTTGAATTTTGCCTGCTGTTTGGACACTTTTCTTGTGATTGCTTCTCATGTTTTTGAACCTTTCTCTGCCTCTTTGACCACTCTCCTGCCAATCCTCTCACAGACACAGTTGCTTTCCTGTGTATCAAATTAAAAACCGTATTTCTGTTTGGTCTCTGCATTGGGATCTGAGCCATCTGCCCACATGTGACAGAAAGAGTCTAGAGCCCATCACTCCATGTCTCTTCTCAAATAATGTCCTTTGATATTTTTTATGAATGAAGTTCTAGGTTTTCAGCATGAATGCAGTGAATGTTTCCTACTATAAGATGAAAACTCAGACATTCTGTGAACTTACCACGAATGCTTGGTAAAACCATGTTTTGTGAAATGATGTCACCTCTTTTAACTTTCTCCCTGATTTGATGCATATTTTGTAATTGGTTGCAACTGGATATTAGGAGCAGGAATATCACCCACAGAGCTGTGAGTTTACCACCGAAGGTGTTTTTAAAGCAAGAATTCATGACTATGCTGCTGCTGTTTTCCCCACAGATGGTTTTCCTACTAACTGACCGTACCTAAGAACACTTCAATGCAAAAATCTGAAAAAATAATGAAGAAACTAAATCAAATTGATGACATGAGTGTCCCTGCTGCCCTGGCGCTGAAATGCACTGTTGCCCTCTAGTGACTGAAAATGAAATGGGATTTCAATGTAATGTTCCAGTTATTTGTAAAACTAAGGAATGTGGTTCCCTGAATATTTTTGTCAGATGGCGATGTTGTAAGCGCACTTAAATTAAAATAAAGCATGCAAGACCACTTGTTTGTTAACTGGTGGTGAGTAGGGGAAAGCGGGGCACAGTGAATCAGTAGCTATAGCTGCAAAACTACATATATATATTTGCAGCAGTTGTGCCATATTTTCTATGCATAAAGACATCCCTTATAAATTAATGTTTTGTTTTTGGATACTTTAAGGGTAAAACTAAGTGGCAAGTGAAGTCAGTTTTTTCCTATCAGAAGTAAATTTTATTGATGTCAGTGTCTTTGTATTTATTTAGGAAAGGTGGCCCCAAAAAATTATTAGTTAGAAGACTGCCCCATGCAACTGATGAGTATGTGTTATGTCTTCTCCAGACTATCAACTATTTGATAACATGACTCGTGTGTCACATGCACCCGGGGCACAGTGGATCAGTCCAGAAACTGATTTACTAAGCCCCAGTATCATGTGGATGGCAGATAATACTTGTTGAAGCTTATACATTTATTTTTCCATGAATTATTTCTATAATTTGTGTATAAAAGCAACTGTTTCCACGTTTGAACAGAAATGATGACAGTTACATTTATAATAGTTTCTAAAGGACTTATATCACTTTATAAGACACTCACACATTACATAGCTGGTTTGCTGGATTATAGTTTTGTATATGTATCAGCATATATTCAATAATTTTGAAGAAATCTTTATAATGTGTTTTTTCATTATATTCTAAGTTGATTCACTGTGCCCCGTGAATTAGTGTCCGGGGCACAGTGAATCAAAAATTTTTAAATTGATTTTAAACACCTGTAAAATACACTTGGGGAGACATAAATAACACAGCCTTATAAACAATAACTTGCTGTGTTAAATCCACAATAGAATGACCTAAACCTATGCATAATGTGTTTAAGCTGCCACAAAACATTTCTGATCTACTGTGCCATGGCTTCCCCTACCCCAAAGCAGAGGTGGGATGATGTGACTGACAAATCATTCTCAAGTCATCAATCTGCAAGTCTCAAGTCAGCTTGTAAACAATTGGTGGTCATTATGACTTTGGACTTCCTGATTCATGACTTGATGGTGATTTCATCCCACCTCTTCCCCAAAGTGCCATATGGAGATTTATGAAGTTTTTGTAATGCAGGATAGTACCAGATATATTATTTAATTAATGTATTTAAAAAATATTATTATTTATTTAACTGGGGACGTTGACTATCTAAACTTATTTACACTGCTTGAAGAAGGATTTCACCATGAAAAAGTTCCTCGCAGAAACAATGCAAAGGCAGAGTTTTCAGAGAAGTAGCTGCAGGGTATATTTATTGTGCATGTGGGAGAATGTGCCAAAATATGTAAAACTCTTCAAGCTCTGTGCAACACATCCCCATACATCTGAGAGGATTTGTTACTTAACATCTCTCTCAGCAGCTTGTTGCATAAGTTGTAAATGATCAAGGTCAAGGTCAAGGTCAGGTTTATTTATAAAGCACATTTAGTGCTGTACAATAAAAGGAATAAAAGGAATAAAAGGAATTAAAATTATATCAAGTTAAATACAAGAACAAAATAAAATCAACAAAACAGTAAAAAAAAAAAAAAAAAAAAAAAAATGATGATCCTCAGGAATGTGGGTAGTCAAGGTTCACTTCAAATGTCTAAGATGGTTACAGACTTTGCAACACAGACTTTGCAGGAAATCACAGGGCCACGAGGGAGACAAAGCGAGAAACGGGAATACATGTCATAAAAGTTATGTAGTTAATATATCAATTGTAAAGAATAAATGAAAATATATGCTATTTTACTCATAATTAGCTTTGCATGCTAACAATGCTAAAAGTTACCAAACTGAATAAAAGGTTTGGTGTTCATAATTTTCAAAAAGTAACAAATGTTTAGAAGTATGTACACCATGCAGGTTTAAATGAACTACACTCAACAAAAATATAAACACAACACTTTTGGTTTTGCTCCCATTTTGTATGAGATGAACTCAAAGATCTAAAACTTTTTCCACATACACATTATCACCATTTCCCTCAAATATTGTTCACAAACCAGTCTAAATCTGTGATAGTGAGCACTTCTCCTTTGCTGAGATAATCCATCCCACCTCACAGTGTGCCATATCAAGATGCTGATTAGACACCATGATTAGGCACAGGTGTGCCTTAGACTGCCCCACAATAAAAGGCCACTCTGAAAGGTGCAGTTGTTGTTTTATTGGGGGGGATCCAGTCCAGTATCTGGTGTGACCACCATTTGTCTCATGCAGTGCAACACATCTCCTTCACATAGAGTTGATCAGGTGTGTCAGTTGTGGCCTGTGGAATGTTGGTCCACTCCTCTTCAATGGCTGTGCCGAAGTTGCTGATATTGGCAGGAACTGGTACAACGCTGTCTTATACGCCGGTCCCGAGCATCCCAAACATGCTCAATGGGTGACATGTCCCGTGAGTATGCCGGCCATGCAAGAACTGGGGACATTTTCAGCTTCCAAGAATTGTGTACAGATCCTTGCAACATGGGGCCGTGCATTATCCTGCTGCAACATGAGGTGATGTTCTTGGATGTATGGCACAACAATGGGCCTCAGGATCTCGTCACTGTATCTCTGTGCATTCAAAATGCCATCAATAAAATGCACCTGTGTTCTTCGTCCATACAGACGCCTGCCCATACCATAACCCCACCGCCACCACGGGCCACTCGATCCACAACATTGACATCAGAAAACCGCTCACCCACACAACGCCACACACGCTGTCTGCCATCTGCCCTGGACAGTGTGAACCGGGATTCATCCGTGAAGAGAACACCTCTCCAACGTGCCAACGCCAGCGAATGTGAGCATTTGCCCACTCAAGTCGGTTACGACGACGAAACTGGAGTCATGTCGAGACCCGATGAGGACAACGAGCATGCAGATGAGCTTCCCTGAGACGGTTTCTGACAGTTTGTGCAGAAATTCTTTGGTTATGCAAACCGATTGTTTCAGCAGCTGTCCGAGTGGCTGGTCTCAGACGATCTTGGAGGTGAACATGCTGGATGTGGAGGTCCTGGGCTGGTGTGGTTACACGTGGTCTGCGGTTGTGAGGCTGGTTGGATGTACTGCCAAATTCTCTGAAACGCCTTTGGAGACGACTTATGGTAGAGAAATGAACATTCAATACACGAGCAACAGCTCTGGTTGACATTCCTACTGTCAGCATGCCAACTGCACACTCCCTCAAATTTTGTGACATCTGTGGCATTGTGCTGTGTGATAAAACTGCACCTTTCAGAGTGGCCTTTTATTGTGGACAGTCTAAGGCACACCTGTGCACTAATCATGGTGTCTAATCAGCATCTTGATATGGCACACCTGTGAGGTGGGATGGATTATCTCAACAAAGGAGAAGTGCTCACTATCACAGATTTAGACTGGTTTGTGAACAATATTTGAGGGAAATGGTGATATTGTGTATGTGGAAAAAGTTTTAGATCTTTGAGTTCATCTCATACAAAATGGGAGCAAAACCAAAAGTGTTGCGTTTATATTTTTGTTGAGTGTAGATACTGTATTGAATGAATTAAGTTGAATAGAGTGTATACTTGTGCCATAATGTGTTTTAAGGGTTTTATCATGATGTCAAATGAATGAAAATGTGTATGACTATGCTTTGATAGGTGTTCAACTGATTTATGATGGTTTTGAAATGATACAATATTATACGGTTTGATTAATGATTGAAATATGTGCTTATGATGAATTGTATTGAACATGTTGAACTGCTGACAGATTTGTTGACTCTCAAATCAGTAAAGTGTTTTGGTTTAAGGTTTTCATAAATAACATATGCTTAAGTAGGGTGTAACATGTTGGTTTAAAACATGTCAGGCATTGATCATTTTAATAAAGTCATGACTAATGCCTGACATGATGTTTCATGATATGTTCAAAGGTCATGAGGTCAAGATGTGTACTGCAAATAATATTGTTGTTGCCTCTGTTTATAATCAAATGGTTTGTACATTTATGTTTGAACTATGCTGATCAATAATGAACAGTTGAATGACTGTATTGTTCAAAATTAATTGCTGCTTCTGCATTCTGTAAAATGTGAGTGATTTCATACTTTGACTGTGAAAGAACTTTGTTTCCACAGGAGAGAATAATGACTGGATTATGTGTTATCGGGGAGGCAACCTTGAAAGTGTCTGTAGAGACATTAACGTCACTAAAACTGAACACATGGACCTGTTCTCATACGGAACTGAAAACAAGAAAACAGTGATTCTTTAATTAATTAGTTACACTTTGCCGTAAAGGCAGAAACTGGGGGTGTATGTACTGGTAATCTCTGCACCCAGGGCACTTATCAAATCAGTTCCCATCACAACACTGGACATTAAGGATTAACAACGTCTGCTTTTCTCCATGGACTTACATGTTTTGTGCTGAGACTGAGGACGTGAGGGACTGGGCGCCCCGCCAGGACAGATTTCTGAACTGCAAGCATAAAAAACTCTGTTTTTGAAAGAAGTGTGTTCTTTTTGCTGCACATGCTGTGGGTATCGGTTTTTGTGGCATTAAAGATGTTTATGCATTCTGAACCCATTTTTGCGCAAAGATGAATGATTTTTGAAGACTGATCTGCTCTGCTGTTTTAATAAACCTGGTAGGATTAACTTGAATTTAAATTATTGTTGTTCTGTGTTTTCTTGCACTGCCCACAGACTCACGAGGGGACACCTGAGATTTTCTATGTTTTGAGTAAAGGTTATTTTTGCAGGAAGGTGTTTTTCCCCAACAAAATTGGCGCCCAACGTGGGGCACGAACCCACGACCCTGAGATTAAGAGTCTCATGGAAACCATTCGGAAGATTCAAACGGCTTTCGATGGCTTTTCAGTCGAGTGAGTATCCGAGAAATTGTGTAACAGCTGGGTATGCCACAACATGTCCTGTGAGACTTCCAACACGGAGGTGTTTTTTGTTGTGCGCCATGAGCGGCTCCGTCCCGCCGCGTGAATTCCTCCGCACGTCTTTCATTACAAAATAAGTGGAATGTGCCACAAAAGTGCTGATGTCCACATTTTCTGCGATTTCTCTGGTAGTCACACGACGTCCTGGATCAATACAGCCTTCACTTTGAAAATGATCTGGTCGTTTCAGCCTGTGGATGGCCGCTCGGAGCGCGGCGCGCCCTCCACCGCTGTGGGCCGTCTTTAATCCGGTTGTGGTTGTAATCCTCCTTAATCTGTGTGACACCGATAGAATCTTCACCGAAAGCCATCTGAATTTTCCGAATGGTTTCCACCTGGCTGTCTCACACAGTTTCTGAAAAAATTTTCATGGAGCAAAGCGGCAGTCGCTCAGCCATTTCCCTGACAATGAAAATCCGACAAGGGGGCTGGACCAGTGCTCACTCAAAGCCTGCCCACAGGCGAATGACGCAACCGACAGGTGTGAAAAAAGTCACACATGTGCACGAAGGTTCAAGCTTGGCTGATGCAAGTACACATGATTCAAATCCATATAGTTTTTGAAAAAAATAAAAAGGTCGGAAACTTTTCTAACAGACCTCGTATGAAACCTAATGACATAATGCAATCATCAGATGTTGCTCAGTTATGGACAGGTACGGGAGAGCACATTATTACCCATATTGACACGGAAATCCTCTTGCTGCACCTTTTATTCACGCTCTGAAGGTACGGGAAAATATGCTGTATCTTTAAGTAGCGGACTACGGCTGCAGCTCCCCGGCTGGAGGGAGAGAGAGAGTGGGAGAAGTGCAGCGCGACGTCGGCAGAAGGCAGGCTAACTAGCTGTGAGCTAAGCTAAGAAGCAACTTAAAGTGGCAAACTCAGAGCGAAAACAGTTTTCAACGGGCCAGAATAAAGGGAGTTTACAAAACAAATGTATTAACTACTAATAAGGTCCATTTCTGCGTATTTGAGCTCCAACTTGGCTGTTTCCAGTAGGTTTCGCCCAGGCACTCTCTGTGCATACACTTCTATGCTTCTAGTGTTACGCTTGTATAGTTGCACATGATTTTTCTCCTGATACGCCCCAATCGCAGCTTCCAATTTACTTAATGTGCCAAACTTCGCCTTCACTTGTAAACAAGGCGGTAACATGACTGCGCAAACGCAAATATTCCCTTAGCCTTTCGCGGAAGTGGTATTGATACGGTACTGTATCTATAATTACCGTTCCTATTGGGCCTGTACCGTCCCTATAGACACTCCGCAAAATTAAAAGTAATGCAGGGGGTTAGGGTTAGGGTTAGTAATAGTAAGAAAAAAAAATCCTGTCATGAAAGTTTGACTCATTCGTGAGGGGAGCATGAAAAAACTTGTGAGACTGGGATGGATTGGATTGTGTCTAACTGTAATTAGGAAGGGTTAAATGCAGAGGAAAAAATTTGTTGTATGTATACATGGAAGTAGAGAAATGGAATGCCAACTCAAGATTTCGTTCCACTGAGTTCTGTTTGTGAGCTTTCGACCCCGAAATTTCAGCCACTCGGCCGAGAAAGTTGAGGTAAATCACTTCCGGTCGTCTGCCAGCAGTAACATTAGATGTGCTTTTCAAGCACAGTTTCTGCTTGTTTTCTGCCGTGGCTTCAGCAAGTTTGATTTTTAAATCGTATTCAGGACAAAACATGATAATATTATTGATAAGAGCATACAGACTGTCACCAACTGTGGCGGAAAATCCTGGTCAATAATCATTAATTATTCATAAAACGTGTATAAAAATACAATAAAAGCACACACCATTCATTTAAAAAAGCATCAAAGTAAAATTCAAATATAACCATATAAAACTCATAAATAGCACAGTAAAAGTCATCAAACACCATAATAAAATCGTCAATCAATAAAAATCTAACACCATAAAATAATCATAGTATTCCTTTGAAGTAAAGGCTGTTCCACAAAGTTACCACTAAATATAAATATTTCTTGAGTCGTATCTGCATGTTTGCACCTCAAAAATGTGAGAGTGACCTCTCAAACATATATTATATATATATTTGGGGGGATTTTAGTCAGTCCAACAGCAACATGCAGAGATTTGTGCGATATCAAAAGGTTGCTGGCCTCACTGCAGCAATTTCTATTTTTTCCCCAGGATTTCAAAGAAATATTGGCTGGCATCAATCTTGGAGATCCTGATATTGTTCCAGAAGAACCATGTTCTTTTGCTGAACAACAAAAGTCATTGTGAAGAGCAGTTCACAATTTATTTTCAGTCATAAATTATTTTGATATCATTGAGGTATTACACAGTCAACACGATGAAATATGCATCATTTATTTCAGTCCACACAAATCAAAGAAAATATGAGAGGCATCATGAAGGAACTGACACCTGCTTTCAGTTTCTATCAAGCTGCCAAAACTGTGGAAAAATCACCAGCAAGCCCAGCGGGTTTGTATGATATTACACGATTTAAATTGACATGAAAGTTTTTGAGTTTCAGAACTGTGCATCATCTTGCATCATGAAGACGTCCAGGATGTTTGGGATCAACCGCGAGGCCTCACAGGCAGCGTTCTACCAGACGGCCACTGACAGGAAGACACAGGTGACAGGAGACCACCAGCTGACTCTTGCATGTTGAGTCGAGCAGTTCTCAGTCTGTCGATGTGGCCAGCCTTGTTACCTCAGATAAAAAAGTATTTAGAGTGAAACAAAAATCATCAGTATTTACAGAATTGATTGAATATGTAAAGATTGCAAAGACATTCTAATCTCATCAATTAATGTAAGTAGCAATAAGTGTGTAGTTTATATATGTGTGTGTGTGTGTGTGTGTGTGTGTGTGTGTGTGTGTGTGTGTGTGTGTGTGTGTGTGTGTGTGTGTGTGTGTGTGTGTGTGTGTGTTTATATACTCAACAAAAATATAAACGCAACACTTTTGGTTTTGCTCCCATTTGTATGAGATGAACTCAAAGATCTAAAACTTTTTCCACATACACAATATCACCATTTCCCTCAAATATTGTTCACAAACCAGTCTAAATGTTGTGTGGGCCGCTGAAGAGAAGGTACTGCTGGCCCACCACCACCAGAGGGCGCCGCCGCCCCACAGGAGCAACCTCGGTAACAGCTGTCACCCATCACCTGAGACAGCTGACAGCAATTATCACTGGGGTATATCAGCAGGACGGCATCTCCACCTCATCGCCGAGATATCGTTCTACCTGGAAGGTAATAATCTCAGCTGACTGCTTGACAGTAACCTTTGTGATTTTTGTGAGTGATTGCAGACTTTTTTCTCCAACGAGAGGTGGAGGTAGCTTCCCTGCCGTACAGGTTGCTGGGTGCAAACGCGCCCACGTTAATTGTGTTCTTGTTCCTCGCCAGCAGTACCAGGTCCGACACGCGGAGGCAGTGGCCACCTGGGAGTTCGGAACTTGGCGGCTCCAGTATTCCCGGGGTCCTGTGGCGGAGGAAACCGTGTGGTTCCGGTTCTACTTTGGAGAGGCGTCTCCTATCTTCGAGCCTGCCCACACGACACCTTTGTGAATTGACCTTTGTCCATTGTTGTAATTTGTTGTGTTTGTTGTGCACGTTCGCAACAGTAAAGTGTTGTTATTTGACCTATTCCATTGTCCGTTCATTTGCGCCCCCTGTTGTGGGTCCGTGTTCCTACACTTTCCCAACAGGATATCTCGGCCATCGTCATGGATCCCGAGGGGCGTCAACCGGCTGTTGAACGGCCAATGGAAGAACAAGGCGCACAGGCGTCCGCAGGAGGGGTAATCGGTGAGTTGCAGCGGATCCTCACCGCTTTCACGACTCGGTTAGACTTGATGGCTGAGCAGAACGCCCTCCTGAACCGCAGGGTGGAGGCTCTCGCCGCGCAGGTGGAAGCGCGCCCTCCGGGCGCCGCTGCGGCTCTCCCTCCCGTAGACCCTGTGCGTGACAGCGACGTTCCACTGGTTGTCCAACGACCCCCCCCACCATCCCCTGAAGCATACATAAGCCCCCCAGAGCCGTACGGAGGCTGTGTGGACACGTGCGCGGATTTCCTTATGCAGTGTTCGCTCGTCTTCGCACAGCGTCCCGTCATGTACGCGACCGACGCTAGCAAAGTAGCTTATGTGATAAATCTGCTTCGTGGTGAGGCACGCGCTTGGGCTACAGCGCTCTGGAAGCAAAGTTCACGGCTCCTTCTGACATATGATGGGTTTGTGAGGGAGCTCAGAACAGTGTTCGATCACCCTAATAGAGGAGAGACCGCTTCAGCCATGCTGCTGTCAATGAGACAGGGGTGCCGGAGCGCAGCTGCCTATGCAGTCGACTTCCGCATCGCGGCTGCGAGGTCCGGCTGGAATAGCACTGCCCTCCGCGCCGCCTTCGTAAACGGACTGTCATTGGTCCTCAAGGAGCACCTGGTGGCTAAGGACGAACCGTGGGATTTGGATGGGCTTATCGATCTTGTCATACAATTAGACAATCGGTTAAATGAGCGCCGTCGGGAACGAGACGAAGGGCGTGGCCAGGCACGCGTCGTCCCTCTCCCTTCCGGTTCCGACCGCGTTCCGCCCTCCCCACGATCCACGGCCCCTGCGCTCCGTGCGATCACAGCTCCCCCTGCTGACGAAGCTATGGACACGAGTAGGGCAACATTTAGGGCACCGGTCACACAAAGGAGGCTGGCCCGCGGAGCGTGTTTTGTTTGTGGCTCGATTGAGCATCAGGTACGAGACTGCCCCGAACGGTTAAACACCAACGCCCGCCCCTAGACACTGGGCTGGGGGGGGCCGAGACGTTCACGTGGGACACACCCACATCGCCACACGACTCCCAGTTACAATCCTTTATGAGGATTTAACCCTGAAGGCCCCAGCACTGGTGGACACGAGCTCAGAAGGGAATTTGCTTGATAGCAAATGGGCCAGGGAGATAGGGTTCCCTCTGGTGGCGCTTACCTCGCCTGTGCAGGTACGGGCACTAGATGGCTCCCTACTCCCTCCAATCACCCACAAGACACCACCAGTAACTCTGGTGGTGTCGGGGAATCACCGGGAGGAGATCGAGTTTTTTGTAACTCCGGCCACCTCCCGTGTGATTTTAGGTTTTCCCTGGATGTTGAAGCACAATCCCCGGATCGATTGGCCGTCCGGGGTAGTGGTCCAGTGGAGCGAGACCTGCCATCGGGTATGTTTAGGTTCCTCGGTTCCTCCCGGTTCCCAGGCCAGGGAGGAGGTCAGAGCCCCGCCCAATCTAGGGACGGTGCCGGTGCAGTACCATGACCTTGCGGAGGTGTTCAGCAAGGATCTGGCACTCACCCTTCCCCCGCACCGCCCGTATGATTGTGCCATTGATTTGGTTCCAGGCGTTGAGTTCCCGTCCAGCAGGCTGTACAACCTCTCACGACCTGAACGCGAATCAATGGAGACCTACATCCGGGACTCTTTGGCTGCCGGGTTGATCCGGAATTCCACCTCCCCGATGGGTGCGGGTTTCTTTTTTGTGGGGAAAAAGGATGGCGGATTACGTCCATGCATTGATTACAGGGGGCTGAACGAAATCACGGTTCGTAACCGATACCCCTTACCCTTGTTGGATTCGGTGTTCACGCCCCTGCATGGAGCCAAGATATTCACCAAGCTTGATCTTAGGAATGCATATCACCTGGTTCGGATCCGGAAGGGAGACGAGTGGAAGACGGCATTTAACACCCCGTTAGGTCATTTTGAGTACCTGGTCATGCCGTTCGGTCTTACAAATGCTCCCGCGACGTTCCAAGCATTGGTTAATGATGTCTTGCGGGACTTCCTGCACCGATTCGTCTTCGTATATTTAGACGACATACTCATCTTTTCTCCGGATCCTGAGACCCATGTCCGACATGTACGTCAGGTCCTGCAGCGGTTATTGGAGAACCGGCTGTTTGTTAAGGGCGAGAAGTGTGAGTTTCACCGCACTTCTTTGTCCTTCCTGGGGTTCATCATCTCCCCCAACTCCGTCGCTCCTGATCCGGCCAAGGTTGCAGCGGTGAGAGACTGGCCCCAACCCACAAGCCGTAGGAAGCTGCAACAGTTCCTCGGCTTTGCGAATTTCTACAGGAGGTTCATTAAGGGCTACAGCCAGGTTGCTAGCCCCCTGACAGCCCTGACCTCACCAAAAGTCCCCTTCACCTGGTCGGATCGTTGCGATGCCGCGTTCAAGGAGTTGAAACGGCGCTTCTCGTCTGCACCCGTTCTGGTGCAGCCCGATCCTAGTCGCCAGTTAGTGGTTGAAGTGGATGCCTCGGACTCAGGGATAGGAGCTGTGCTGTCCCAGAGTGGGAAGACCGATAAGGTCCTTCATCCGTGTGCCTATTTTTCCCGCAGGTTGACCCCGGCTGAACGGAACTATGACGTCGGCAACCGAGAACTCCTTGCGGTGAAAGAGGCTCTTGAAGAGTGGAGACACCTGTTGGAGGGAACGTCCGTGCCATTCACGGTTTTCACTGACCACCGGAACCTGGAATATATCAGGACCGCCAAGCGGCTGAATCCCAGGCAAGCCCGCTGGTCACTGTTCTTCGGCCATTTTGACTTCCGCATCACCTACCGGCCCGGGACCAAGAACCAGAAGTCGGATGCCTTGTCCCGGGTACACGAAGACGAGGTCAAAGCGGAGTTGTCGGATCCACCGGAACCCATCATCCCGGAGTCCACTATCGTGGCCACCCTCACCTGGGACGTAGAGAGAACCGTCCGGGAGGCCCTGGCACGAAGCCCGGACCCCGGGACTGGACCAAAGAACAGACTTTACGTCCCACCAGAGGCAAGGGCTGCAGTCCTGGACTTCTGTCACGGCTCTAAGCTCTCCTGTCACCCAGGGGTGCGAAGAACCGTGGCAGTTGTCCGGCAGCGCTTCTGGTGGGCGTCCCTGGAGGCCGACGTCCGGGACTATATCCAGGCCTGTACCACCTGTGCCAGGGGCAAGGCCGACCATCGCAAGGCTCCAGGACTGCTACAGCCGCTGCCCATGCCTCATCGCCCCTGGTCCCACATCGGCCTGGATTTTGTCACGGGCCTCCCGCCGTCCCAGGGAAACACCGTGATCCTCACGATAGTGGACCGATTCTCCAAGGCGGCCCACTTCGTGGCCCTCCCGAAGCTCCCTACGGCCCAGGAGACGGCGGACCTCCTGGTCCACCACGTTGTCCGCCTGCATGGGATACCATCAGACATCGTCTCCGATCGCGGTCCCCAGTTCTCCTCGCATGTCTGGAGGAGCTTTTGCCGGGAACTGGGGGCCACGGTCAGTCTCTCGTCCGGGTATCACCCCCAGACCAACGGCAGCAGAGCGGGCCAATCAAGAAAATGGAGCAAACACTGCGTTGTGTGACAGCCGCGCACCCGGCTGCCTGGAGTACTCATCTGGCCTGGATCGAGTACGCCCACAACAGTCAAGTGTCATCAGCCACCGGCCTCTCCCCCTTTGAGGTGTGTTTGGGGTATCAGCCCCCGTTGTTTCCCGGGGTTGAGGGGGAGGTCGGTTGTGCCCTCGGTCCAGGCCCACCTGCGGAAGTGCCGTCGGTGTGGCGCGCCGCCCGTTCTGCTTTGTTGAAGGCCCGGATGAGGGCGAAGACCCATGCAGACCGGCGGCGGACCCCGGCCCCTACGTATCGCCCCGGGCAGGAAGTGTGGTTGTCCACAAAGGACATCCCCTACAAGTGGCCTCCCCTAAACTACAGACAGGTACATAGGACCGTTTAAAATCCTTAAGGTCATCAATCCCGCCACAGTGAGGCTTCAGCTTCCAGCCTCACTGCGGATCCATCCTGTGTTTCATGTGTCGAAGCTCAAGCCCCATCACACCTCGCCCCTCTGTACACCCGGTCCGGCACCACCTCCTGCCCGGTCATCGATGGCGAGCCGGCTTGGACAGTGCGCCGGTTGTTGGACGGTCCGTCGGATGGGCCGGGGCTTTCAATATCTGGTGGACTGGGAGGGGTATGGTCCCGAAGAACGCTCCTGGGTGAAGAAGAGCTTCATCCTGGACCCGGCCCTCCTGGCCGACTTCTACCGTCGCCACCCGGACAAGCCCGGTCGGGCGCCAGGAGGCGCCCGTTGAGGGGGGGTCCTGTTGTGTGGGCCGCTGAAGAGGAGGTACTGCTGGCCCACCACCACCAGAGGTGCGCCTCCGCCCCACAGGAGCAGCCTCGGTTAACAGCTGTCACCCCTCACCTGAGACAGCTGACGGCAATTATCACTGGGGTATATCAGCAGGACGGCATCTCCACCTCATCGCCGAGATACGTTCTACCTGGAAGGTAATAATCTCAGCTGACTGCTTGACAGTAACCTTTGTGATTTTTGTGAGTGATTGCAGACTTTTTTCTCCAACGAGAGGTGGAGATAGCTTCCCTGCCGTACAGGTTGCTGGGTGCAAACGCGCCCACGTTAATTGTGTTCTTGTTCCTCGCCAGCAGTACCAGGTCCGACACGCGGAGGCAGTGGCCACCTGGGAGTTCGGAACTTGGCGGCTACCAGTAATTCCCGGGTCCTGTGGCGGAGGAACCGTGTGGGTTCCGGTTCTACTTTGGAGAGGCGTCTCCTATCTTCGAGCCTGCCAACACAACACCTTTGTGAATTGACCTTTGTCCATTGTTGTAATTTGTTGTGTTTGTTGTGCACGTTCGCAACAGTAAAGTGTTGTTATTTGACCTATTCCATTGTCCGTTCATTTGCGCCCCCTGTTGTGGGTCCGTGTTCCTACACTTTCCCAACACTAAATCTGTGATAGTGAGCACTTCTCCTTTGCTGAGATAATCCATCCCACCTCACAGGTGTGCCATATCAAGATGCTGATTAGACACCATGATGAGTGCACAGGTGTGCCTTAGACTGTCCACAATAAAAGGCCACTCTGAAAAGGTGCAGTTTGTTTTATTGGGGGATACCAGTCAGTATCTGGTGTGACCACCATTTGCCTCATGCAGTGCATCACATCTCCTTCACATCATCCTTGAGAGAACACCTCTCCAACGTGCCAAACACCAGCAAATGTGAGCATTGCCCACTCAAGTCGGTTACGACGACGAACTGGAGTCAGGTCGAGACCATGATGAGGACGACGAGCATGCAGATGAGCTTCCCTGAGCGGTTCCTGACAGTTTGTGTAGAAATTCTTTGGTTATGCAAACCGATTGTTCAGCAGCGTCCGAGTGGCTGGTCTCAGACGATCTTGGAGGTGAACATGCTGGATGTGGAGGTCCTGGGCTGGTGTGGTTACACGTGGTCTGCGGTTGTGAGGCTGGTTGGATGTACTGCCAAATTCTCTGAAACGCCTTTGGAGACGGCTTATGGGTAGAGAAATGAACATTCAATACACGAGCAACAGCTCTGGTTGACATTCCTGCTGTCAGCATGCCAATTGCACGCTCCCTCAAATCTTGCGACATCTGTGCATTGTGCTGTGTGATAAAACTGCACCTTTCAGAGTGGCCTTTTATTGTGGACAGTCTAAGGCACACCTGTGCACTAATCATGGGGTCTAATCAGCATCTTGATATGGCACACCTGTGAGGTGGGATGGATTATCTCAGCAAAGGAGAAGTGCTCACTATCACAGATTTTGACTGGTTTGTGAACAATATTTGAGGGAAATGGTGATATTGTGTATGTGGAAAAAGTTTTAGATCTTTGAGTTCATCTCATACAAAATGGGAGCAAAACCAAAAGTGTTGCGTTTAGATTTTTGTTGAGTGTATATATATATATATATATATATATATATATATATATATATATATATATATATATACATAAATTGAACAGAGAACAAGAAGATCTCAATAATTAAAATAGCAACTGTATCCCCGTAGAAGTGTAAACAAAAAACAAATTAGCACCACGTTTTGGACAAGAAAATAATGGAGCTAGGAGATAAGCTTGTCTTTTGGACCAGAAATCACATTAAAAAATAAAAATAAATAAAATGGTGGCATTCATCTTCCCTTAGCTGACTGAATAAACTTAACTTTGTCTTTTAAAAGTTGCCTTGTTGCTAATCGACTGCAAGATCTATATTTATATAAGATATATTTGATCTGAATAGTTCCCGATGTGTGGGATACATGGGTTATATCTTGATCTTTCAAGCTAACCGGTTCTTGCAAACCTTCGCAGCAATAACAGCGCAGCACTGACGAAGCATTTTTATTTTAAGAGCAGTGTGACTTTGTGAGTGATAATCGGGGCAGCTACAAAATGTAAGGCTGGGTAAAATATTCAGAATAATTGATCAAATCCTTTAACCTTAGTTTGCGATGTTTGATATCGTTGATTCCCAGCAGAATATTGGAATTTATAATTCCTGTGAATGAAGCGCGGGCTGCACAGCAAAACACCGGAAATGAAAAACCCAAACTCCTCTCGCGCATGCGTGGCACAACCTCAGCCCTGAGATCAGGAGTTGGCATTCTATCTCTCTACTTCTATGATGTATATTAGGGATAGACCGATAATCGGCTTGGCTGATTATTGGCTAACAGTGGTGGGCACAATTCCACTAACCGCTAATTAGCGAAGCTAATGTTTTCATTATCGGATTAGCTTTTCAGATAACTTTGAAAACCGTCACTGGACCAATTATCTTACGATAAGTTTTGGTTTGATAATTTTTAGACCGCTAACATATTTTTGCAGACATCGTGAACAAAGGTTAACAACTACAAACATTTATTAAGTCTAGAATTAGTTGAGTACCTACCTGTTAAATGTTTTGTAGTAGATGTGCAGTTCTGGCCTCTGCAAACAGAGGAGAGTTGTTTCTAAAAGAAACCACTCAAATCCTCAGCAGGCAAAGAACTGGTCACAGAAAAGAATAAAAGCTCATTTCTTTTGATCCCATACTGTTACGCTGGCAATATCACCCAAGTCATCCAGAGGCATATAGTTTTAACTTATGGTTAAAATTTTAACCGAACTAATTTCGGACAAGTTATTTAAATTAACGTCACGTCTGAAGTTTTATAAAATGAAATATCAGATATATGTTTTAGTTTTAAAGTAATGCACTAATTTTGAAGGTTTCAGTGTGGACATGCTGTGTCCAGGTGCATTATGGGTAATCTCAGTACGTTCATGACAGAAGGAATTTATTTGTGACGCTCTGATCAGGCTCCACATGGACAACAGCATTAAACTCTTTGTATATTGTGCCTAAAACTCTCGAGAATAAATTCTATGGGTTTATAGACGTTGTTATTGTGTTTTGTTTTATGTAAAAATGCCAGAACAAGCCCAGGTTGCTTCTCCATTATTTTCATTTGGAATCACTGCAATCGATACCTGTTTACTCTTTAGAGTCCTGCTTATGTCAAACACTGTCTGTCCTCTTTGTTCCAGAGTAATATAACATGTCTGAAATTCAGTTTGTGTTTATTAAATTCTATGCATCTTAAACGTAGCAGACACGGATTATCTGGAATTTTGTTTTGGCACGTTTTCACCGTCTCTACTGGCAGTAGTGTTCATGGCAGTACGAGCATCTGGACACCAGTAGATGGCGGTGTTTTATTTATTTTGACCCCGGTTATATCAGACGGTTGTCAAATTACAACTTGAATTTTGGCTTTTTGTGGCAAAGTTGTTTTTTTGTTTCTTCAAATTAATAAAAGGCATATTTTGTTGTCATTGATGCTACCAGAAGCGATCGTGGTGTTAAACTTAAAATCAGCTTGTTAGAAGTTGTAAGTGTATTAGAAGCAATACTGAAAGTTATTGGTTAGCTGTCGCTTCCGATAAATTTTTGGGTGGTTTATCAGTTTAGCGTTATAAAAGGTAACTTTTCATTTAGCTGATTAGCTGTTATCGAAGCTAACTTTTTGGTTACCTGTGCCCACCACTGTTGGCTGATTATCAGTCGTGACAATTATTGGCCCAGCCAATTATCAGTCTATCCCTACACAGCACCCAGAGGGATTATCGGCCGATGCTGATTATCGACTCCACATTTTTATCTCCAGTTATACAGCTTCATGATGAAGTGGTATAGAGGAGGATTTTCTTTCACCAAAACATCAAATCTAGGCTTGCATCTTAGATGTACAGTAGTGTTCAGAATAATAGTAGTGCTGTGTGACTAAAAAGATTAATCCAGGTTTTGAGTATGTTTCTTATTGTTACATGGGAAACAAGGTACCAGTAGATTCAGTAGATTCTCATAAATCCAACAAGACCAAGCATTCATGATATGCACACTCTTAAGGCTATGAAATTGGGCTATTAGTAAAAACAAAAAAAAAGTAGAAAAGGGGGTGTTCACAATAATAGTAGCATCTGCTGTTGACGCTACAAACTCAAAACTATTATGTTCAAACTGCTTTTTTAGCAATCCTGTGAATCACTAAACTAGTATTTAGTTGTATAACCACAGTTTTTTATGATTTCTTCACATCTGCGAGGCATTAATTTTTTGGTTTGGAACCAAGATTTTGCTTGTTTACTAGTGTGCTTGGGGTCATTGTCTTGTTGAAACACCCATTTCAAGGACATGTCCTCTTCAGCATAAGGCAACATGACCTCTTCAAGTATTTTGACATATCCAAACTGATCCATGATACCTGGTATGCAATATATAGGCCCAACACCATAGTAGGAGAAACATGCCCATATCATGATGCTTGCACCACCATGCTTCACTGTCTTCACTGTGAACTGTGGCTTGAATTCAGAGTTTGGGGGTCGTCTCTCAAACTGTCTGCGGCCCTTAGACCCAAAAAAGAACAATTTTACTCTCATCAGTCCACAAAATATTCCTCCATTTTTCTTTAGGCCAGTTGATGTGTTCTTTGGCAAATTGTAACCTCTTCTGCATGTCTTTTATTTAACAGAGGGACTTTGCGGGGAATTCTTGCAAATAAAGTAGCTTCACACAGGCGTCTTCTAACTGTCACAGCACTTACAGGTAACTCCAGACTGTCTTTGATCATCCTGGAGCTGATCAATGGGTGAGCCTTTGCCATTCTGGTTATTCTTCGATCCATTTTGATGGTTGTTTTCCGTTTTCTTCCACACGTCTCTGTTTTTTTTTTTTTTGTCCATTTTAAAGCATTGGAGATCATTGTAGATGAACAGCCTATAATTTTTTGCACCTGCGTATACGTTTTCCCCTCTCCAATCAACTTTTTAATCAAACTACGCTGTTCTGAACAATGTCTTGAACGTCCCATTTTCCTCAGGCTTTCAAAGAGACAAGCATGTTCAACAGGTGCTGGCTTCATCCTTACATAGGGGACACCTGATTCACACCTGTTTGTTCCACAATATTGACGAACTCGCTGACTGTGAACACCCCCTTTTCTACTTTGTTTTACTAATAGCCCAATTTCATAGCCTTAAGAGTGTGCATATCATGAATGCTTGGTCTTGTTGGATTTGTGAGAATCTACTGCTACCTTGTTTCCCATGTAACAATAAGAAATGTATAGTAGAGAAGCTTGAATCTTCGACTGGACTGGGTTGCTTGACGCGAGGACGCTTCGCTTCTTCTCTACAAGAGTCAAGACAGAAGTGATACTACCAGAGCAAGAATTTTAGCTGGGGAAGCTTCTGCGATTTGAAGCGAAACGTCCTCGCGTCAAGCAACCCAGTCCAGTCGAAGATTCAAGCTTCTCTACTATGGAAACCACCTGGACAACTGAGAGCCTACACAGAAATAAGAAATATACTCAAAAACCTGGATTAATCTTTTTAGTCACATAGCACTACTATTATTCTGAACACTACTGTACCTTCTGGCAAATTGTAGCTGAACTTTCAGCTCTTCTTTTTAAGAAAATGAAGAAAATGTTATTTATGAATAATAGAATCCAGTTTATTACTGAAAAAGAGAGCTTGATGATATGTAATAAGAGATATGTGCACACATCATTTCTAAATGAGTCTCTTGTGTCAGATTGAAATTTTCTTCTCCAGGTCAACAGATCACCTTATTGAGCCTGTAACTCTACATTTACCACTTACACGAACATGACAGCAGCTTGCTTCTTTCTAACACAAGATTCATGTGTGTATCATTGAAGCAGAAAAACTGTCACCCAAAACAAGTCATTTTAGCGCAGAAACGTCATACATTTTGAGCAAAACCAAATCAAAGGGTTCAGTTTTCCACCAGAAGGATGCTTGTCAGCCACCCAGATGTTGGTGAATCACACAGCGACAGTCGCTTTAATATGATCATGTTCATATTAACAGCATATATCATTATCACGTCTCCCCTCACAGTGATTAACATATCCAAAGCTATATTTTAGAATTTCCACACTAAATTCAAAACAAATGTACACACAAAAAGCAAGACATTGATCTCGGAGGATGTGTAGCAGCTGCAAGGACCTGATAAGCAGCAGAAGAACAAAAAACACAGACCTGAGGAGGGGGAAGGTCATTTATATGACAGTCACAAATCACTCTGTATCAACTCCATTTTCCCTCAAAGCATCATATTTTAATCTTCACGTGTGCGCACTGAGCCCTTTTGTGGAATCAACAGGGTTCTATGCATTTCTGTGCAAGAGAAAGTAATCATTTTCTCTAATAAGCTTCCTCTCCTGGGGGAATTTTTTCCCCCCTTTGTGGTGTGGAATGAAAATGTTTGTAACCCTATTAAAGTTAACTGATTAGTGGCAGCATTCAGACAACAAAACCTATTAGATACACTGCAAAGTTTTCCAAGCACAGAAAACTGAATTTCACTGTTTTGTTGTTGTTGTTGTTGTTGTTGTGTGGTTTTGTTTTTTGTTTTTACTTTTACTGGTTCTAGGACATTTCAAAGTGACCTATGCCTGTATGAAAAATTTTGCGTTATCATTGATGGCCACAAGATCATCTACATGTGTAACAAGCTGCTCCAGGCAAAAAGTGGTTGTAATGCACCGATGCCAACCGTAAAGTCAAAAGAGGAAGATATGAATAAGGAAATGCTGGGTTTTCAAGAACAAGTAATTAATAAATCACGCTCTCAGACAAACGACCACTTGAATAAAAAGAGGGAATATAAATTTCTGACAACTTGACGTGTCACTTGTTTGGACTGTGTGAGACAAGAATGGCAATCAGCAGTTCAGCTAGGTATGGCTATAAATGTTTCATAACATTTAGTGTGATCAAGGCATAGACATTTCACCACGATCAGAGCCAGACAATAACATGAGCCCATTAGCTTCTGCTTCAGCTTCTGCAGTGTTTGCATTATAAATAATAAACAAATAATAATTTTGCTTCTTGTTGCATGCAAAATATAAATTGAATAATTTTATGGGGAAATAGCACTATGTTTCAAAAATAAATGTGACTTGTTGTGACATATGCTTTTCTTATTCCTGATGCATTTTTGGACAAATAATACAAATACTCCAGGACAACTTATAGTCTTAAATTTCTTTGAGGCTTGAACCGTTGCACTTTACACACTGAAATCCCTTCAGATTCCTTCAAATATGTAAAGATACTACGCACTGCAGAGGGAGAAATATACAAATCTATTTGAATTTCTCTTTGAGGAATGTTGTTTTTAAAAAATTTCAAGTGAGGAACCTTGGGGTGATTTTTGATCCCATGTTGTCTTTTGACCTACTCATCAGAGAAACCACCTTTCTTTCTTTCTTTCTTTCTTGCTTTCTTCCACCTTGGTAACATGGCAAAGATTGGTCCCATCCTGTCTATGGCTCATGCAAAGACTTTGATCTATGCATTTGTCTGTTCTAGCCTGGACTACTACAGTGTCCTATTCTCTGGCTTACCGCAGTCCAGCAATAGGGGTCTCTAATTAGTTTGAATTACTGCTGCCAGAATTTTGACAAGAAGCAGAAAGTTTGACTACATTACACCCATTTTAGCCTCCCTTCATTGACTTCCTGTGTCTGTGAGGTCTGATTTTAAGGTTCTGTTCCTAATTAATAAAATTATTCATGGATTAGCGCCTCCCTACCCAGATGACCTAATTATACCCTACATACTGGCCTGTGCTTTGCATTTTCAGGGTGTCCCTAAGGTCAAAAACAAAAAAAAAAAGTCAGCAGGCCTCAGAGCCTTCTCTTATCATGCGCCTGGCTTGTGGAATGATCTCCTTGCAGACATAAAACAATCAGATTCCGTAAAGATATTTAAATCCAAACTAGAGACGCATCTATTCTCCCTCTCATATGGTTAGCATACCAGTGTAGTATGGAACTATGCTTCCTGTCCTTTTTAATTCATATTATTAGCAACAGAACAGGTCTCGGCCTCATTACATCTAAATTCTCGGTCTGTTAATGAAGCACAGGTCTAGATGCCATCGAGCACCTTAGCAATCTGCTTCCCAGTTGATTTACTGCCGTTGAACTAATGCCTCAGGTGCAGTTATTTCCGGGAGACTGATTCTACTCTTTCTGTCCAATGGGTTAAGGACATTCTACGGCCCTGTCCAGCTCTCCTAGAGTAACTCTGTGTCCTGGAATCTCCTCCATGCTCTTGAGCCTGTGCTGGGCGATACGGCAAACCTTCTAGAAATGGCACATATTGATGTGCCATCCTGGAGAAGTTGGACTACCTGTGCAACTTCTGTCATGTCTAGGTACCTTACACCATGCTACCAATAGTGACACTGACCCTAGCCAAATACAAAACGAGTAAAAACAATTGGTCAGAAAAGATGAGGAAGGGGAAAATGTCAGCGGCCTCCACTTGTAACACCATTCCTGTTTTGGGTGTTGTCTCATTGTTACCCCTTGTGTGTGTGTGGGTGTGTTTTGAAAGAGCAACTTTTGTTTTGCTGATGTTATTTTCCATAGAAGTACTGTCATCTACTGGAAGGTTAATGGAGGTGTCCACCTTCATGAGCACCAGTTAACACGATGCTCGATGGGGATCACGTCAAACTTTATTGTCCAATCTACATATTCGTGAAACGTACTGGTAACATTGCTTGAGAATCCGTATCAAAAGGAAGACAGAATAAGCTTTGTTAAATGGGGCCTCAATACATCACAAATTGATTCCAAAGAAATGCTTTGAAACGCCCCAGTCGATTTGGTCTTGAAATATTAAAACACAAGCAAATGAAGTAGGACTGTGCTGTTTGGAATTTCATATTTTAAGGCTCGAGGCAGCACAGGGTCTGTACATGCATACTGAACACACACAAACACGTCTGTGCAGAAACTCAATAATCCTGTGTGAAATGATGAAGTAGAAAACTGGGCCAAGTCAAGAAGAATAAAAGCAAGAACGAGGATCTGCAACGTGCCTGACTTCATGCTCCCCATGGAATAACAAAGGGCAAAAAGCAAAAAAAAAAAAAACATATGCAACCAATGAATATAAATGTCCATGTTCAACTTGAGGTCACACTGATATGATATGCAGAAGATTAAAATAGTACGGACAGACAGTCCTGGCTTCCTTGCTTAATAACAGCACAATAAATGCAGAGACTTTATTTGACAGGCTGTGCAATACAAATATTTAATTTACCTCAAGCGATGTAATTAGCCACATTTTCAGAATGCTAACATAGACAAAAATACTCCACGGACACTGAAGCATTTCACCCGGGGGCTAATGTTCTACTGGTCCAAAACAACCCACAGCATAGCACAAGTGTCACTGCTTGTTTTTCACCAATGCAGGTGTCATTTTCATGTACAGTGCCAGGGCTGGACATTTTGGTCCAGACTGGCCCACCACTACAATCCGCGTGCAGATACAATGACAACCCCCCCCCCCCCCCCCCCCCGAAGTGCATATAAACACACAAGCCCTTAATAACACTAACAATATCCCAAATAAATGACTACACAGTATGTTGCACGCTTGGTCTAAAGAAGGATGCTGGAAAAAGGTTTTAAGATTCAAGAGTAATTTAATAAACACATGAACCCAGGTTATATGGTTCAGACTTCATAAAGAGGCTTGTTTGGGCGTCTTTGTCACACATAGAGCCACGCACGCTCCACCCCTTTATGCATTAATGAGTTCAGACTTTCTGATTGGCTGAGAAATGTACAACCCAGTCTCACATTTTTTTTTTCGCACTATTACTAACCCTACTCCTTCCCCCAACCCTAACCCTAACCGCTTCACTTTTAATTTCGTGCAGCCATCATGGAATGTATTTGAATGAATTTGTGCTGCTGTGACGAAAATGAGGCAATTTTGGTGACAATATCATGAACCAATAGATTAATGTATATTTTGTGCTCCTGAATCACGACTTGCCGTGAGACTGGGTTGGAAATGTGCATAACGCCAAACATATCCTACAAAAAAATCTCATGGGAAGGAGAGTTTCCATGGGGAAAAAATGAGCAGCCATTGGCCCATTTATTGATGGGACCACAAGGAAAAATCCCGATACTCTCAATGGTCAATCCACCCCTGTCCAGTGCCCAAATTCTTAAAATAGCACCCACAGGTGTGTCGTTGAGGTGTGGTCAGTTGCAGTGCTGGTGTTGGTATCACAAGGCAGACCGAAAGTAACTGTACCATTAGACCGCCTAAAACCTGGTCTAAAAAGTAAACACTAATGGAAAAATATGCAATTTTAATAACTCTGGTTTGTATCATATTTTTACACTGGTTTTCTTCCTCTATGTTCACAGGTGGGGAGCACCAAGGTGGAGCTGGCCAGTCCATGTGTCTAGGGGGACCTGGTGGGATTTGAAGGAGATCAGATGGTCAGAGGAGGAAATTTTCCAAAAGGCGGTCAAATACTCGGCTCATGAAGTGGGGCCACTGACTGCTTCTGCCACTTGTGCACTTTGACTCCTTGCACACGGGACCCTTTCTTCACCAGAAAACCTGCCACTTCTGAGTTTAGGTCTGACTCGCAATGCACTGTCTCTTAAAGGCAATGACCGATGACTTTCTGAGATATTATATTTTATTTTATTTCATGTTATAACTCTGAGACATGTTCACAGAGTGCTGACCGACTCAGCAAGTGTATCTCAAACAACAAGCAGCAGTTCAGATATGGACATCTGTGACCTATGTCATAGATGTCTACAATAAGCCGTATCAAGTTCAAATTCTGTTTACAGATCAATTACTTCTACGTGCACAGTCATAGAATGGTGGGACTTTGCTGGTGTTTAAAAAGGAGTCTCAACTGTATTTTACTGTTAAATGTAGAAAATAATATTTTGCATGACAAGACCTATTTAGAGTTATCAACATTTTGTTCAGATTAGCGTGAAAGGCATATCCAATAAATATATGTGTTGGAAATAATGAATAGGCTTTGTTTCAAACTAAAGTCCAATAATAAAAACATTGTAAATCCAATGAAGGGTCACAGGAGGCTGGAGTCTCTCCCAGCAGTCATAAGGCATGAGGCTGGGTACACCCTGCACAGGACACCACTCTGTCACAGACTTTCTACCTTCAGCAACAGGCAAGTGTTTTGTTTGTGAGGTTGGAAATATTTCAAGAAGGTGGACACTGGTTCACATTATTTATATTAATGTAGGTGTGCCACAGGGATCTTACCTTGGACCTACCTTGTTCCTAATATTCATAAATGACCTTCTTGATAATAACATTAGATCATTTGTCAGTAACTATGCTGATGAGACAAAACTTTATGGTCGAACTTCCAGAAGCCACAATGATCAGTGGTTGGCTGTTCATCTCTCCTTACTAAGAGTGCAATGGGGAAATAAGTGGATTGTGACCTTCAACACCTCTAAAACCAAGTAACTCTCTTTTTTCAATCATTGATCTAATCCATCCTTCCTTTCTATTCATATGAAGGGTTCTATTCTCCCTGAAGGTTCCTGCTTTGAATGACTACTAGTCCTTCAATTTACACAGAGGAATTCATGGAACTTACAGTGGGGAAAATAAGTATTTGACCCCCTGTCAGTTTTGCAGGCTTTCCCACCTACAAAGAATGGAGAGGTCTGTATTTTTTTTTTTATCATAGGTACACTTCAACTGTGAGAGACAGAATCTAAAAAAAAATCTAGAAAATCACATTGTATCATTTTTAAATAATTCATTTGCATTATATTGCATAAAATAAGTATTTGAACACCTACCAACCAGCAAGAATTCTGGCTCTCAGACCTGTTAATTTTTCTTTAAGAAGTCCTCTTATTCTGCACTCTTTGCCTGTATTAATTGCACCTGTTTGAACTTGTTACCTGTATAAAAGACACCTGTTCACACACTCAATCAATCACACTCCAACCTGTCCACCATAGCCAAGACCAAAGAGCTGTCTAAGGACACCAGGGACAAAACTGTAGACCTGCACAAGGCTGGGATGGACTACAGGACAACAGGCAAGCAGCTTGGTAGAAGACAACAACTGTTATGATTATTTATTAGAAAGTGGAAGAAACACAAGATGACTGTCAATCTCCCTTGGTCTGGGATTCCATGCAAGATCTCACTTGGTGGGGTAAGGATGATTCTGAGAAAGCTCAGAACTACACAGGAGGACCTGGTCAATGACCTGAAGAGAGCTGGGACCACAGTCACAAAGATTACATTAGTAACACATGATGCTGTCATGGTTTAAAATCCTGCAGGGCAGCAAGGTCCCCCTGCTCAAGCCAGCACATTTCCAGGCCCCTTTGAAGTTCACCATTGACCATCTGGATTATGCAGAGGAGGCATGGGAGAAGGTCATGTGGTCAGATGAGACCAGAATAGAGCTTTTTGGAATCAACTCCACCTACCATGTTTAGAGGATGAGAACAACCCCAAGAAAACCATCCCAACCGTGAAGCATGAGGGTGGAAACATCATACTCTGGGGGTGCTCTTCTGCAAAGGGGACAGGACGACTGCACCGTATTGAAGGGAGGATGGATGGGGTCATGTATTGCGAGATTTTGGCAAACAACCTCCTTCCCTCAGTAAGAGCATTGAAGATGGGTCATGGCTGGGTCTTCCAGCATGACAATGACCCCAAACACACAGCCAGGGCAACTTAAAGAGTGGATTTGTAAGAAGCACTTCAAGGTCCTGGATTGGCCTGGTCATCTCCAGACCTGAACTCAATAGAAAATCTTTGGAGGGAGCTGAAACTCCAAACCTGAAAGATTTGGAGAAGATCTGTATGGAGGAGTGGACCAAAATCCCTGCTGCAGTGTGTGCAAACCTGGTGAAAAACTACAGGAAACGTTTGACCTCTGTAATTACAAACAAAGGCTACTGTACCACATATTAACATTGATTTTTCTAGGGGTCAAATACTTATTTTATGCAATAAAATGCAAATTAATTAGTTAAAAATCCTACAATGTGATTTTCTGGATTTTATTTTTTTTTTAGATTCTGTCTCTCACAGTTGAAGTGTACCTACGATAGACGACAGACCTCTCTATTCTTTGTCGGTGGGAAAACCTGCAAAACTGACAGGGGTCAAAAACTTATTTTCCCCACTGTAAGTGAAACTCCCGTATCCTGTGTGTTGCTAAAAATGCTGGTAAAACGGTAGGGCCTTCTATCGTTTCAGAAGGTATCTGACTCCTGCTACCATTTTGTATCTGTATAAGTGCCAAATAAGACCCAAAATGGAATACTGGTGCCACATCTGGGCTGGGGCTCTAAAGAACACACCGTTTTGTTTGGATAGAGTGCAAAATTGCTTTTAAAAACCCTGTTGATGACTTGTTTTCCATACTTCAACCTCTGTCCCTCAGAAGACATGTTGCAAGTTTGTCTTTGCTTTATTGCTATTTTCATGGCAAGCGCTCTGACAAACCTTGGGCACGGGTACCACTTATTCAATCATTAATGGCTAGAACTAGATTCTCCATCTCTGTGGAGGAAAATCATCCTTACTACCTCCAAAGGACTGTTAACCTATTCTGTACAGCCTTGGTGTTTTCAAGTCCAATGTCAACCGTAGTCCAGCATTAGAGGTCTCAAACTGGTTCAAAATGCTGCTGCCAGACATTTGACAGGCATTAGTACGTTTGACCACATTACATCCATTTTGGCATCTCTTCACTGGCTTCCTGTCTCTGTGAGATCAGATTTTAAGGTTCTGGTATTAACCTATAAAATTATTCACAGACTAACACCTCCCTACTTAGCTGACCTAATGAAACCCTACGTACCGGCCCGGGCTCTGCATTCTCAGGGTGCAGGACTACTTTGTGTCCCAAGAGTGAATAAAAAGTCTATGGGTCACAGAGCTTTCTCTTATCGTGCCCCTGTTGTGGGGAATGATCTCCCTTCATCTATAAAACAGTCAGATTCTGTGAAGACTTTCAAGTCCAGACTTAAGACGCACTTATTTTCCCTTTCGCATGGCTAGCATACTGGCATAGTATGTTACTATGCTTTTTACTCTTTTAAATTCATTTTATTAGTAAACAGAGCAGGTCACGGCCTCAACTTTATCGACACTCTGGGTATTTTAGTGAAGCTTAGTATTTCTTCTGTTTTTCTTGTTGCTTAATGCTGACAAATTATACAGTATCTGTAGCCTCTCTCTATCTCTCTGTTTGAGGTGTGGCTCCATCCAGAAGTGTGAGTGGGTGTCTTCTTCTGCAAGCCTCCCGTCCTGGACACCAGCATGGACTCCCAAAATTTTCAGTATATTCGTATTGTCAAGTGTTTCGGTTGCATGGCTCAAGCAGAGGGTCACCCCTTTGAGTCTGGTCTGCTTGAGGTTTCTTCCTCAGATCATCAGAGGGAGTTTTTCCTTACCACTGTTGCCTGTGTGCTTGCTCTAGGGGGTTGGTAAGGTTAGACCTTATTTGTGTAAAGCGCCTTGAGGTGACTTTGTTGCTATTTGGCGCTATATAAATGAAATGAATTGAATAAACATCTTTCCTTGACATAACATCAGTCCAGTTGCCCGTCTCTGTCACAACTGATGCACATTTCATAATCACATTCTTCATCATTAGCATTTTCATCATTCTTGTCATCACCGCCTTCTCAATTTCAGGATCACCGTCATTATCATAACAGCTGCGGCAGTCAGGTCTTTTGCAACCTGTAACCTTGAGTGGCTTGTAAACTTGCTCTGTGGTGAACTTTATATATATATATATATATATATATATATATATATATATATATAAATTTGTCACACTGCAGATAATAAAAGCAGTCAAATACAGCTTTATTAGTGGGTTGCATGTCACGATTTAATTTTGTCTTTAGATTATAAAGCAATGCAGAATGTAATTGCATGACCCTGTTTATTAATTTTCAGGATTACATGTCAGCGGGGTGAAGTACTGTCTGCACACTCAAAATCAGAGCCTTCTGTTGGACGGTGCACATTCTAATGTCAAGAGGCATAATGCGAGGTGTCACGACCGGAGCTGCTGTTGCTCCTCATTAATCAGAACACAATGTTCTCCACCGCCAAAGGCCAGTGTAAGAGGACCTGTGGGCGAACTTAGTGAGAGCAAGCTGCATATGTCCTCCACTTCTGGCTGTTCAATAAATCACTAAACACCTGGATTAAAGGACGGATTAAGAGAAAGGATAAGAAATCAGTGAGCCGGTGTGAGTGAGTTCACTGTTCTGTGCTTCTTGATGGTGTATAGGTGCAATAGGATTATTATTTACAGGCAGAGATGTGCTCAAAAATACTGAACAAGACATGAGAATGAGAAGATCGAGATAAATCAACAAATGCAGCACTTATGGCTGGAGTGAGAATCTGCAGATGTATTGATGTTAGATGATTAGCTTTCATTTTAATCACTTAAAAGGGTCATATTATGTTTCATGTTTTCATTATGCAAATACAGGTCACCTCTGGGGTCTTATGCATAAAACTGTAGATTCATGAATAAAACTATGCACCAAGGCAGAAATGTGCATAGACATTCCCTCCATCTGTTATGAAGTCAGGTGTGCACACTGGTTCTCCTTCATAAATCTAAATCTTCAGGATATTGTGTGTATGTGCACAAACATGATTTCTCACCACCATCTTTAGCCATGAATGGATGTAGACACACATAACCACCTATGTATGGGTAAAGAGAACGAGCCTGGACAACACTTTGCATGACCTAGGCAGAACAAATGAAATCTGAGCAAGCACCCATCTTCAGAATTACAGAGAAGCTCAGCTAGCAGGCTAACCTTGTTTCAGGAGCTTATTAAATCATGGTTTCAGGGTGAGCGGTGGCTCACATAATGGTTGTGACTTGATTTGGGCATTAAAAATTCTGAACTGCTTATTTCCTCAATAAACAATCAACTAGTCCTAACGTTATCAAGCTAATGATAGCTGCTAAAAATGCTAACATCATTAGCATCCAGAATTACAGTCATTCATTCATTTGATGGAGGGTGGAGATGATGGTCTAGTAGTTAAGTGTTGGGCTTGAGACCAGATGATCCTCAGTTCAATTCCCAGCCTGACCGGAAAATCATTAAGGGCCCTTGGGCAAGGTCCTTAATCCCCTAGTTGTTCCCGGTGTGTAGTGAGTACCTTGCATGGCAGCACGGTGATATCGGGGTGAATGTGAGGCCTTGGTGTGTAAAGCACTTTGAGCCGGAAATGGAAAGCACTATATAAATGCAGTCCATTTACCATTTTTATAAACGGTTACTCCAATCAAGGGTCACAGGGGCTGGAGCAACAGGTGGGGTACACCCTGGACAGGATGCCAGTCTGTTGCAGGGCCACATACTCATTCACACACGTCTTTGGAAGTAGGAGGGTGCCGAAGCACCCGCAGGGAACCTGCGCTAACACGGGGAGAACATGCCCATCCCATTATCCCACGACCTTCTTGCTGTGAGGCAACATGAAAATTCAGTAAGGTATATGTTATATAATACATTCCAATTCTAAGGTGGAACTATGATAGTATACTAAGGTATATCTAAAAAGGAAGAGTAAAATAGAAGAGTAGAAAAGAGTAGAGTAGAGCCACTTAGGTGCCTGGTCTTGAGAACCAGGGATGGTAGGTTGAAAAGCTTTTTTATTTCATATATATATATATATATATATATATATATATATATATATATATATATATATATATATATATATATATATATATATATATATATGAGGTCTGTTAGAAAAGTATCCAACCTTATTATTTTTTTCAAAAACCATATGGATTTGGTTGTAAATAATGAAAATAAGCTAGTTATAGTTAGAAGAGCTAAATTAGCCATTAATAAGCCAACCTAGCAAGCTAACAAGATAAACAAAAACGGTAATTAGTGTATAAAGTATAACAGCGTAGTTAAACTTACAATAACGGTATTAACAAATACATATAAAAATAAATGTGGACAAAAGTATGAATTGGAGAACTAACTACACAACAAGCCATATCATTAGATATTTGTAATGAAATGTTTTTAAAAAGATGGTCCTGCGCTGGCGCCATCAGCCACTGACTGACCGCAGCGACGACACACGAAATGTCACGAAAATAGGCCACGCCCCGAATGCATTAGAATAACTAACCTTTGCTGCACAGTGAACATGGTGATAATTACTGAAAGGCAATAAATACATGCATATTTAAAGTATACCAGTTGCTTTGATCTTACTGTATATGTATTTTGATCTAAGTTGTTTTACTTTAACTTGCTTGAGCAGAATATTGTGCAACAGTACATACAAAGATGGTGACAATGACCGTTGTTTTCCCACAGAAAAATGACAGCACTCATGGCCAGTATATTTACAGTGTTTTTTCAAACAGTTTATTCACTGACTAATATAATATTATCACTGCATTTATGTTTTTCACCTTTTGCATTATGCATTGTAAACAATAGGTATTTCTGCTAGTTGTGTATAATACAGTTTGTGACTGGCAAAATGTACATATTAAATTCTAGTTCTGTGATTCCGGCTGCTTGTTTAATGTTAAGATACAGTCGGATCCAGAAGCAGTTGGACGGTTACACATTTTTTTTTTGTCTGTACACCACCACAGTATAGTTGAAATGAAACAGTGAAGATGTGCTTATAATGTAGTGTTTCATGTTCATTTCAAGGGGTTTAACAAAAGTGTCACATTAACTACTTAGGAAGTACAGCTATTACAGTAGGACTCAAGTAACAGAACCAGAACATCAGGGTTATTGTGAACGCACATCATGACTCTCTTGATTGTGTCTATCTGTATTTAGGATGCCCTAAATGCAGAGGACAGATTTTATATGTACAATGGCATTAAAGAGTTTCTTTTTCTCTCCATAGTTTGCTAACAAAATACATATGAATAAATGGGCAAAATAAATGTGTCTGGCTAGCTAGTAATGTTTGGCTAGTGACACTCAAATCTTGATTGTTGACTGGAATGTTATCTTCCAGTCCTATATTAAAATGTTCAAATAGAGTTGTAAGCTAATTAGGCTAATTATTTATGGGGAAAATAAATTTGTCTAGCTAGCTAGTAATGTTTGGCTAGTGACACTTAAATGGACCTAAGTTTTTGCTGTTGGCTGTAATGTTATCTTACAGTCCCTTATTAAAATATTCAAATATAATTTGTAAGCTAAAGAAGTACATATGAATAAAAGACAAAATACTGTGTCTAGCTAACTAACAATGTTTGGCTAATGACAATATTTAATGTTAAATGGAACATTATCTTACAATCCTATTTTAAAATGATCAAATGTAGTTTGTAAGATAAGTAATTACTCATGAATAAATGGGGGAAATGAGTATGCCTAGGTAGATAGTAATGTAAGCTAGTGACACTGAAATATTTAATGTTGACTGGAATGATATCTTACAGTCTTAAGTTAGAACGTTTATATACGAGGGCTGTCAATAAAGTAACGGTCCTTTTTATTTTTTTCAAAAACTATATGGATTTCATTCATATGTTTTTACGTCAGACATGCTTGAACCCTCGTGCGCATGCGTGAGTTTTTCCACGCCTGTCGGTGACGTCATTCGCCTGTGAGCACTCCTTGTGGGAGGAGTCGTCCAGCCCCTCGTCGGAATTCCTTTGTCTGAGAAGTTGCTGAGAGACTGGCGCTTTGTTTGATCAAAATTTTTTCTAAACCTGTGAGACACATCGAAGTGGACACGGTTCGAAAAATTAAGCTGGTTTTCAGTGAAAATTTTAACGGCTGATGAGAGATTTTGAGGTGATTCTGTCGCTTTAAGGACTTTTCACGGTGCGAGACGTCGCGCAGCGCTCTCAGGCGGCGTCATCAGCCTGTTCAAGCTGAAAACCTCCACATTTCAGGCTCTATTGATCCAGGACGTCGTGAGAGAACAGAGAAGTTTCAGAAGAAGTCGGTTTCAGCATTTTATCCGGATATTCCACTGTTAAAGGAGATTTTTTTAATGAAAGACGTGCGGAAGGGTCCATGCGTCGAGACGCAGCCGCCGCGACGCTCCGCCACAGGAAAAACACCTCTGTTGAAAGCCTTAAGGACAAGTTGGAACATGTCCTGCCTGTTAAACAATTTCTCATATACTCACTCCACTGAAAGCCATCAAAAGCCGCCTGGATTTTACAAATGGTTATCAACACGGAGGTGTTTTTCCTGTGCCGCCGCACCGCGTCGGCTGCGTCCCGACGCGCGGATCCGTCCGCACGTCTTTCATTAAAAAAATCTCCTTTAACAGTGGAATATCCGGATAAAATGCTGAAACCGACTTCTTCTGAAACTTCTCTGTTCTCTCACGACGTCCTGGATCAATAGAGCCTGAAATGTGGAGGTTTTCAGCTTGAACAGGCTGATGACGCCGCCTGAGAGCGCTGCGAGACGTCTCGCACCGTGAAAAGTCCTTAAAGCGACAGAGTCACCTCAAAATCTCTCATCAGCCGTTAAAATTTTCACTGAAAACCAGCTTAATTTTTCGAACTGTGTCCACTTCGATGTGTCTCACAGGTTTAGAAAAAATTTTGATCAAACAAAGCGCCAGTCTCTCAGCAACTTCTCAGACAAAGGAATTCCGACGAGGGGCTGGACGACTCCTCCCACAAGGAGTGCTCACAGGCGAATGACGTCACCGACAGGCGTGGAAAAACTCACGCATGCGCACGAGGGTTCAAGCATGTCTGACGTAAAAACATATGAATGAAATCCATATAGTTTTTGAAAAAAATAAAAAGGACCGTAACTTTATTGACAGCCCTCGTATAGTTTGTTAGCTAATGAATTACTTATGAATAAACTGTGAAAAAATACATCTAGCTATCAATCAATCAATCAATCAATTTTTTTATATAGCGCCAAATCACAACAAACAGTTGCCCCAAGGCGCTTTATATTGTAAGGCAAGGCCATACAATAATTATGTAAAACCCCAACGGTCAAAACAACCCCCTGTGAGCAAGCACTTGGCTACAGTGGGAAGGAAAAACTCCCTTTTAACAGGAAGAAACCTCCAGCAGAACCAGGCTCAGGGAGGGGCAGTCTTCTGCTGGGACTGGTTGGGGCTGAGGGAGAGAATCAGGAAAAAGACATGCTGTGGAGGGGAGCAGAGATCGATCACTAATGATTAAATGCAGAGTGGTGCATACAGAGCAAAAAGAGAAAGAAACAGTGCATCATGGGAACCCCCCAGCAGTCTACGTCTATAGCAGCATAACTAAGGGATGGTTCAGGGTCACCTGATCCAGCCCTAACTATAAGCTTTAGCAAAAAGGAAAGTTTTAAGCCTAATCTTAAAAGTAGAGAGGGTGTCTGTCTCCCTGATCTGAATTGGGAGCTAGCGAGCAATATTTGGCTAGTGACACTTAAATGGACTTAACATTCTAGTCATTAACAAAAATTTATCTTACGGTCCAATATTAAAATGAATCACTTATGAATATGAAAATAAATTTGTGTGCTATATAGTATAACGTCACTCAAATCTGTTACACTGTGATTTTGTCAATGGTCTAAAGTGGGTCCTGTTGCCACAGAACACTGAACCTAAAAGTGTTTCTCATTCCAGCCATGCATGGGCTGTGTAAGCAGGGCAGAAAGGTTACCATAACAATGTTAACTAATGCCTACGCTAATCACACCATGGGGACGACACTACTAGTTACTGTTCATGCACAGGTCTATGTACGAGGTCTAGTAGAAAAGTATCTGACCTTTTTATTTTTTTCAAAAACCTGATGGATTTGAATCACGTGTGCTTGCATGAGCCAACCTTGAACCTTCATGCGCATGCGTGATTTTTTTTCACGCCTGTCGGTTGTCGGTGATGTGGGACCGTCATGTGACTATCCGAGAAATTGCAGAAGAGGTGGACATCAGCACTTTTTCGGCACATTCCACTGTGACAGAAGATTTTGCCATGAAAAGAGTTGCAGCGAAATTCATGCAGATGGCTTTGGCACGAAGCTGAGGGCAGAGCAAAAGCGCCACCGTGTTGAAGCCTCACAGGACATGTTGTGACATGCCCACCTCTTTCACAATTTCTCGGATAGTTACACGACTGAAAAGCCACCGAAAGCCGTCTGAATCTTCAGAATGGTGGAAGAGCTGGGCATGTTACAACATTTCCTGTGAGACTTCAACACGGAGGTGGTTTTGCTGCGCCATCAGCTTCGTGTCGATGAATTTCGCCGCCACTCTTTTCATGGCAAAATCTTCTGTCACAGTGGAATGTGCCGAAAAAGTGCTGATATCCACCTCTTCTGCAATTTCTCGGATAGTCACATGACGGTCCCACATCACCACAGTGTTCACTTTGGAATGATCTGGTCATTTCAGCATGTTGATGGCCGCCCGGAGCGTGGCGTGCTCTCCACCGTTGTGCAGTCATCTTTAAACCGGTTGTGCCGCTCCTTAATCTGTGATGCCCATAGGATCGTCACCAAAAGCCGTCTGAATAATCCAAATGGTTTCCACCTGGCTGTCGCCCAGTTTCTGGCAAAATTTGATGCAGTCGCGCTGCTCCAGTCGTTCCGCCATTTCCTTGCAAAGAAATAACGACGAGAGACTCCACCCATCCTCACACAAAGGCTGCTTACAAGCAAATGACACAACCGACAGGTGTGAAAAAAATCATGCATGCGCACGAAGGTTCAAGGTTTGCTCATGCAAGCACACGTGATTCAAATCCATCAGGTTTTTGAAAAAAAAATATATATATATATATTTATTTAATATATTTATATTTAATATATATTTATTTAATATATATATTTATTTTATTTATTTTATATATATTCATATATATATATATATATATATATATATTCATATATATATATATATATATATATATATATATATATATATTCATATATATATACATATATATATATATATATATATATATATATATATATATATATATATATATCTACTACTACTGAATTTCAAACAATGGTTTGATTCAAACAAATTATCGATCAGCTTGGTAAAACAAAGTGTATGATATTCGGAAATAAGCCCAGGAATTTAAGTAGAAATTTGTTATTAAATGATGCTGAAATTGAAATTGTAACAAAAACTAAATTTCTTGGCGTTTTTATTGATGATAAGTTAGGCTGGAAAACTCATGTTAATTTTGTTGAATCTAAAATCTCAAAACTCATTGCAATTCTGTATAAAGCACAGGACTTCCTCTCCCAACATTTGTTTATTATGTTATATGATTCATTACTTGTCCCATATATGACCTATCGCATTGAGGTTTGGGGAAGCACTTATAAAACTAACTCTATATATATATATATATATATATATATATATATCATATACCTATAAGTGATACGCCAATGTGATTGGATAAAACACTAAAGAATAAATAGCAATACACCCTTTTCGTGGAGTGGTAATATTTTTCATACCACCCGAGTAAGTGAATGTCGCTTTGGTAATCAGTCAATCCATACATATGTTGTGACGTCACAGCATGTGCGATCCTAGATACTGTCAGCGTGTAATTTAATACAGTGGTCCCTCGCTATATTGCGATTCACCTTTCGCAGCCTCGCAGTTTCACTGATTTTTTTTTAGTGCAATTTTGCATGCTTTTCTTTTTTTTATTTTTTTTAACAGCTCATTGTGTTCTGCATCCTTATCAGGCAGGCCGGTTGCAGCACCAGTCGGCATCACTACGATTGCTCTCACTGCCTCCGATGTGCTTACTGAGTCTACGGGCTCGGTAAGTGCCGCAGCGGGCCACTCACACTGCCCCCCTCTCTGCTGTGCCGAGCTGCATCCAACTCCAGCAACAGGTCCAGAGACTATGCTCGCTGCAGCGCCCACTGCATGGTCTCGGTAACCGCAGACCTCCGTGGCCATGACTTGGATTCTTAGCGGGTCCAGCATCCGTACCCCCGGAGACAGTGAGCGAAGGGAGAGCACTCGCATTGTGTTCTGTGTGCATTTATCTATCAGGGTGTATGGTTTTCTGAAGGGTGTATAAAGCCATATTCATTTGGTGAACAACTTGTGCACACTCTTAAGGCTATGAAATTGGGCTATTAGTAAAAAAGTAGAAAAGGGGGTGTTCACAATAATAGTAGCATCTGATGTTGACGCTACAAACTCAAAACTATTATGTTCAAACTGCTTTTTTACCAATCCTGTGAATCACTAAACTAGTATTTAGTTGTATAACCACAGTGTTTTATGATTTCTTCACGTCTGCGAGGCATTAATTTTGTTGGTTTGGAACCAAGATTTTGCTCATTTACCAATGTACTTGGGGTCATTGTCTTGTTGAAACACCCATTTCAAGGGCATGTCCTCTTCAAGTATTTTGACATATCCAAACTGATCCATGATACCTGGTATGTGATATATAGGCCCAACACCATAGTAGGAGAAACATGCCCATATCATGATGCTTGCACCACCATGCTTCACTGTCTTCACTGAGAACTGTGGCTTGAATTCAGAGTTTGGGGGTCGTCTCACAAACTGTCTGTGGCCCTTGGACTCAAAGAGAACAATTTTACTCTCATCAGTCCACAAAATATTCCTCCATTTCTCTTTAGGCCTGTTGATATGTTCTTTGGCAAATTGTAACCTCTTCTGCACGTCTTTTATTTAACAGATGGAGTTTGCGGGGGATTCTTGCAAATAAATTAGCTTCACACAGGCATCTTCTAACTGTCACAGCACTTACAGGTAACTCCAGACTGTCTTTGATCATCCTGGAGCTGATCAATGGGTGAGCCTTTGCCATTCTGGTTATTCTTTGATCCATTTTGATGGTTGTTTTCCATTTTCTTCCACACGTCTCTGGTTTTTTGTCCATTTTAAAGCATTGGAGATCATTGTAGATGAACAGCCTATAATTTTTTGCACCTGCGTATAGGTTTTCCCCTCTCCAATCAACTTTTTAATCAAACTACGCTGTTCTTCTGAACAATGTCTTGAACGTCCCATTTTGCTGCACTACTATTATTGTGAACACCCCCTTTTCTACTTTTTTTTTACTAATAGCCCAATTTCATAGCCTTAAGAGTGTGCATATCATGAATGCTTGGTCTTGTTGGATTTGTGAGAATCTACTGAATCTACTGGTACCTTGTTTCCCATGTAACAATAAGAAATATACTCAAAACCTGGATTAATCTTTTTAGTCACATAGCACTACTATTATTCTGAACACTACTGTATATATATATCTCAAAAAACATCCAACATGGATGATTCCTGGAGGAGTGGATCATTGTGATTATAATTCTTTTAGCTGCACTCTTCTTTGGGGAACAATACAATGCAGAAAGTGCTGTTAGATTGACATATTTTTAATTCCAGAAGCTGCACTTATTTGGGTCAGAGAGGTGATTGAGCTTGTCATATCTATGCAATGCAATTTTAATGAGCAATACAGTCAAACAAAACCTAATTTGGCTGGAAAATACATTTTAGTCACTTATTAAGACTGAGCGGTGTGTTTGGGATCTTTGTCATGCTGGAAGACCCAGCCACGTTGCATCTTCAATGCTCTCACTGATGGAAGGAAGTTTTGGCTTAAAATCTCACGATACATGGCCACGTTCATTCTTCCCTTAACATGGATCAGTCGTCTTGTCCCCTTTGCAGAAAAACAGCCCCAAAGCATGATGTTTTCACCCCCATGCCTCACAGTAGGTATGGTGTTCTTGAGATGCAACTCAGCATTTTTCTTCCTCCAAACATGACGAGTTGAGTTTTTACCAAAATGTTCGATTTTGGTTTCATCAGATATATTTTTAACCCCACGGGATGAGATCTTGCGTGGAGCCCCAGATCGAGGGAGATTATCAATGGTCTTGTATGTCTTCCATTTTCTTACAATTCCTTCAACAGTTGATTTATTCACACCAACCTGCTTGACTATTGTAGGTTCACTCTTCCCACCCTGGTGCACATCTACAATGTTCTTCCTGGTGTCCTTTGACAGCTCTTTGGTCTTGGCCATGATTGAGTTGGGAGTCTGACTGTTTGTGGATAGCTGTCTTTTATACAGATAATGACTTCCAACAGGTGCCATTAATACAGGTAACAGGAGGACAGAAAAGCTTCTTAAAGAAGAAGTTACAGGTCTGTGAGAGCCGGAAATCTTGCTTGTTTGTGGGTGACCAAATACTTATTTTCCACCATGGTTTACAAATAAATTCTTTAAAAATCCTACAATGTGATTTCCTGGATTTTTTTTTTTTCATTTTGTCTCATAGTTGAAGTGTACCTATATTGAAAATTACAGACCTCTCTCATCTTTCTAAGTAGGAGAACTTGTACAATCAGGGGCTGACTAAATACTTTTTTACCCCACTGTATATACTGTACAAAAAGAAGTATGTATCCATTGTGCCCCCAGATCCTGTGAGTGCTTCACTCTTGTGCAGCCAAATGAGAACAGGTTGTTCCCACCAGACACCAGAACCAGCTGTCATCACATCACAAACTAACACCTGTGAGCCATTGAGAGCGACAGCTCAGCACGTCGCAGCCTCTAAAACCTGCTGATGTGCCAGACTCCCGCTCATCTGTCTCACAGCTAGGAGACACAATGTGGATCTACAGAAGAAAGAAGAAAGAGAAAGAAGGAGACACAGCTTGACATTCTTTTATACAGTATTTTGTTTGTATGAATTGTGGTTATTTGGGGGGATGGTAATAAAGTTTCTTACAGTGGTTAATAGTGTTGTAGTACTCAAGATCTGCCTTGACACAACTTTTTAAATGTCTCTGACTCAACTAGATTTTTACTCAAACTTGTCTTGATCACATATAGGATTTGAGATTTTATTAATATTATTTATCTTATATACTAAGACAACTGCGTGCGTGCGTGCATGTGTGCATGCATCTCCCATTACTGTCCAAACAGCACCTCGAAACTGAGCCACTTTGGCAGGTGTATATTTTGGCCTACAGGAGGGAGGCAGGGTATTGAGTACCTTAGTAGTAATCTCTGTGATGATCTTATTCCTAATCCTGTCGATCTTCGTCACTCCCAAAGTAAATCACAGCATCTGTCCTAGGCCACCTCTAGCAATGGGTTTGCGCTTTTGTTTTGTTGTTTTTTGTTTGTTTGTTTTTTGTTTGGTTTTTTTTGGGGGGGGGGGTTGTGCCACTGCCTGTAAGCCAAACATCACCTCTGATCTCACGATGCTCTTGTAAACTTTCCCTTTCACTCTTACAGATGTCCCTTTAGCACCAGTCACTCCTGCCGCCTTTGTCCGCCCACTCCACTCAGGTTGAAGCACTTAGAGTCAAACTTGTCCACACGGAACTTCAGGACAGACAGAAAAAAGGTCCAAGGACCTTGGTCTCAATACACAATAAATCCAAAAAGACCTGAAGGTAGAGGAAAGAGACAAAGTGCCACTCTCCTTGACAATGTCCTTTGCCATGTGATTACAAATAAGTGAAGGTGTGGAAAGAATGCAGTGGAATCAGTCTCAACTTACAGTAGTTCTATAATTCAGACCTTCAGGAGTAACAGAGGTAGTTTTTTTTATTCATTTTTAATTATTTATTCAATTTTATGTTGACTTGTTTTATGTAAGGCGCCTTGAGACGGCTTTTGCTGTGATTTGGCGCATTATAAGCTAATTAAATTAAATTAAATTAGTTTACATTCCTCTCGCTATGGTCACTCTGGAATGCTGAAGTCGCTCCTATTACAGCACGTGCACGCCGGTACTGTATGCATGTACTGTTTTTCCCGCATGTAGTGGAAGGTCTACTATTGACATCACTGCTGCATCCTTATGAGGGGGTGATGGTCCAGTGGTTAAGCAGTGGACTTGAGTTAAACAGACTGTTGTTACATTGTTTGGTGCATGCGCACTGAGTACTCTGCAAGTCGCCCATGTAGAACACCGTGGGGTGCAGATCATTTTAATGCAGACATGCAGGCTCCATGTAAATACACAGACATGACTGAATCTATGGATAACACTGCAATAAATGCCCAAAGAAGGGTGGACAAAGTCTGTTAAGTGTTCCAGATCATGTGAAAATCTGAACAGTAAGATAATATTTAATAATTTATGATCATTATAATAATAATCTGATTATTAAGTATGCAGATGACACAACTAGAATCGGTCTCATTCATGCTGATGATGACTCGCATTATAGATCAGATGTGGAAAAAATAGTTCTGTGGAGCGAACAAAACAACTTGAAATTGAATACATCAAAAACCTGTGAGCTTGTCGTTGATTTTGGACACAGCTTTCGTAAGCCTATCCGTATCAATAATGTTGAGGTGCAAAGGGTAGAAAGCTGCAAATTTTTGGGTGTGACTCTTTCAAATAATTTAAGTTGGAAATCAAACACTATCGCTATTGCTAAAAAATCCCGTCAGCGTTTGTTCTTTTTACACAAGTTGAAGGCTTTCACCCCAAACAAACAAATTCTGACAAACTTTTATCGCTGTGCTATTGAGTGTCCTCACAGGAGCCGTCACAGTGTGGTATGGTAACACCACAAACAAAGAAAAACGAGCACTGCACAAAGTTGTCCACTCAGCCAGCAGGACTGCAGGTGTGGAGCTGCCCGATCTGGAGGACATTTATAAAAAGACTTCTTTCTCGGGCATTATCAATCATTAATGACCCATCTCATCATCTGGCCAGTGACTTTTTTGACCTGCTTCCCTCTGGCAGAAGGTATTGTGCCATTAAAAGCACAACATCCCGCCATAGCAGGAGTTTTTTCCCACAGGCTGTGAAAATTTTAGACAATGCACTATAGTAAAGCACTTTGGATCTGCACGGGCACTTAAGTTTTTGATATTTTTAAACTACTATTTATTGACTTTGAATACCTTCTTTTGAGATTTTTATGTGGCTTGGGGGTTTTAATCATGCTGTACATGTTGAATGAATGGTTTGTGTTAGTGTGTTTGATGTGTACTGAGATCTGCGCGCAATATTTTTAATTCCAATGTGGTTTTTCTACTGCAAAAGGCAATAAACTGAAACTGAACTGAACTGAAACTGAATTAATAGATAACATTGGCACCGTCAGCAGTAATCCTGTACACACTGTATGTCACAGCTTTCTTTGGGAGAAAAACCAGAAAAACAGAGGTCAGGGTCTATGCAGTGGATGACCCTGAATCCCTGGAGGCAGTAAAGACGCCACGAGAGGAGCTCCTGGAGGTCAAAGAGGATAAGTGTCCAGCTATTGTGGTTGGGGCCAACAAGACTGTTCTTCGCCATGAGCTTCAAGTGTCCAGTAGCGACATAATGTCCACAGTGGAGCGGGACTGGAACCATAGCTACCTGGAGGCTTCAGCTAAAGAGAAAACCAATGTGCTGGTGGTCTTTCGAGAACTCCTCGAGCAGGCAAACCTGCCCAGTCAGCTAAGTCCAACACTGTGGCAGAGATGGGAAACCTTCCCCAAGAGTAGCACCAACCGACCACCGATGAACAAGACTAACAGCTGCCTAATCTGCTAATGCTGTGAATCAGCAGGGCTCCAACGCCAGTCGGCAAAGAGTTTCCATCATGAAGTGTTGTCAGTCAGACTGCAGAACACTATAAAAATGCAGCATTCCATTCATTCCTTGAAAATATTGAACATGAAAGTGTACTGCTCCAGTCGCCGGGAAAAGAAAACACAAACTCAATATTTTTCAAGCATTTAGAAACAGTAAAACGTGCACTGCAAACAGATGAACATCTGACCGAGGGCGCAGTTCTTTACATGCATTTTCAGGCGGTTGCACTTTCTAAACCAGCCTGTTATGAGGCAAGCCGGACTGAGCCATTTCATCCTGTTTTAGCACTTTTTTGGACCATGGACGATCGTAGTATAACATTGCCCTGTGGGATAAGCTGCAAGAACATCTCCTTGTACGTGTTTTGGATGAATAGGCAATTAACACTCCCCAAGCCAACAGTGGGGGTGTGACTTCACAGTTTGTCACATGAGATTTGCACACCACTGAGCATGTGCATTGAGAATGAGCAAATTGCTACTGGTGTGCAATAGACTGTGTGCGTGTGTGTGTGTGTGTGTGTGTGTGTGTGTGTGTGTGTGTGTGTGTGTGTGTGTGTGTGTGTGTGTGTGTGTGTGTGTGTGTGTGTGTGTGTGTGTGTGTGTGTGTGTGTGTGTGTGTGAACAACAGAGGATGTACTTTCTGTGGCAGCTAAGGAAGTTCATCCTGTCAATAACAATGATGGTGAACTTCTACACTGACATCACTGAGTCCATCATCTCCTTCTCCATCACTGTCTGGTACGCTGCTGCCACTGCTAAGGACAGGAGCAGACTGCAGTGTATCATCCACGCAGCAGAGAAGGTGATCGACTGCCATCTGCCATCCCTACAGGACCTGTACACCAGAGGGTGATCTTTTTTCGAGAATCCCACAGGTCAAGGGATTCCAGTAGGATTCCCATGGGATGGGAGTCAACTTTACTATTTATCACGTGATTGGGATGGTACAGGATAAAAAAAATTAATGGGAGCAGACAAGACAAGGAACCAGCTAATCAGAAAAAAAAGAAAACAAAGGACAGGTGCCGCCATTCTGTAGTTTTCTTTCAGTAAGCCTACACTGTAACACAAGTCAAAATAACTACACGGCCCAGAAGCCAACAGTGTTTCTGGCCACTGCTTTCCGCCACAATTCAAAGAAGAAGAGCAGTGGACGGAGCAAACACCAGTGAAGAAACCAGCAAAGAAAAAGTGATTTGCAATGCAAAGTCAGAAATAATGACTTATCTATTAAACTCACAGAATTGTCAGGGAAGTCGCAAATATTACTGAGTCGAGTGTGATGTGTTAGCATGCTGTATGCTGTTTGTAAAACATGAGAAGAGCCGCGCAACCCTCAGTCCAGAAAATGTAGATGCACTTTTGTTCCTACGTAGCAACATTTAAAGGTAAGAACATGTTAGATGTTAGTTGAACGTGATGATCCTGATAGTTAGTAGCCCTTAGTTTGTGGGCAGTGTTTTCTTGTAAACAGACAAATATTCAAGTGTGCTGAAGAGTGAGAAAGTAGACTGATATGGCCTCTTGTATTTTTTATTTAATATTTGCATCATATGCACTTTTTTCTTTTTCCAAAACTCAGATACAGTATGTGAATTGTGAAGGTAATGATGCCTTTATGCACTTTTGTTCACTGAGGACAGTTCTCTTGTTTGGCACAGTTTGTTGTTGTTGTTTTAGCAATTTAAAACATAAAAGTAATGCCATTGTTTTAAGGGAAACAATTGCTCAGTAAATTAGTAAAATGCAACATTATATGTTATGTTTGGGTTTATTCAACTAAGGTAGGCATGGTGTGACCCGTGTTTTCTTTATTATTATTATTATTATTATTACTATTACTATTTGCTGTAACTGACCTCCAAAAGAGCTAGAAACAGGGACTTAGCAGCTAGTCCTCTGTTGGAAAAACTATAAGACCACAGGCCATGCATTATTTACGTTTTGTGCCTTTTAGTGAAGTTTTTTTTATTTGGATTAAGGCAATTGTGTCAGGGTCTGACAGCCGGGTTGGTTTTCTGCTTTGTTTTTGGTCAGTTTTGTTAGCTTCATGTATTGCTTTTCTTTATGTTCCTTTTCTCACTCTCTCTGGCCACGCCTGTTTCTGGTCCTTTCCATGCACACCTGTTCTGGATTTGCTAATTGTCACCTGGGGGTATATATGCTCACTGCTTGTGTTTGTTCCTCGCCAGATTGATGTGCCCTGTGCCTTCTTTCCAGCTCTTGGTTCATGTTTTCTAGTCCTGCCTTCTTCAGTGTGTTTTCAATCTCCTGCCCGTCTGTTCCGACCTCACCTAAGCCTGATGATCATTGTACTGCTGCTGTGTATTTTGGAGTGCCTTCCCGTGTACCGACCACTGCTTTTCTCACTAAAGCCTTTTTTGCAGCCAGAGCTGTGTGTGTGAGCCACGCATTTGTTTCCTACAGAACCTGTCAGAAATAAGTGCTTCCCTATATTACCACAGATGAACTGTTCCTGTTGCCATATCTTTTGAAATAAAACAGCAGAACACAAAGTAATCTAAAAAAGAATGGGGAGAAGATCAAATCAAATTCAGTGTATTGCCTAAAAACTAAAAGAAGGAAAAAATGGAAGTGGTACAGGAGTGGTAGTCATTCTGAATGGGAGCGGGATGTGAGTGGGAGTCATTTTACCAGGAGTGGGATGGAACATGAATTTTTCTGTGGGAGTGGGATGTGACAGGAGTGAAAATCTACTCCCTTGTCACCCTCTAATATACAACTCCAGGGCCCTGAGGCGAGCGAGGAAGATAGTGGCCGATCCCTCTCACCCAGGACACAAACTTTTTGTCACCCTCCCCTCTGGCAGACGGCTGATGTCCATCAGGACTAAAACCTCAAGACACAAAAACAGCTTCTTTCCGTCCGCAGCTAGACTTATAATTAATGCCAGAAATCCCCCACCTAACGGCCCCCCTCCCACAAAGTACAGACTGATCATCCCTGCACTGAAAGGTACTGTACATCTGCATGCCTTTGCACAGTCACATTCCACTATGTTATAGTAGAGAAGCTTGAATCTTCGACTGGACTGGGTTGCTTGATGCGAGGACGTTTCGCTTCAAATCGCAGAAGCTTCCTCAGCTAAAATTCTTGCTCTGGTAGTCTGACTTCTGTCTTGACTCTTGTAGAGAAGAATAAACAGAAGCCACAAAAGCTGGAGTCCACTATGTTATATTTATTTGACAGTAAACATAGTTTTGCCTATTTGCTTATTTGTCTATTTGACACCTTTACTTCTTGCAGAAGTATTTTTTCCATTTCTTTTTGTTGTTATTTATGCACCAATGACACCACATCAAATTCCTTGTATATGAAAACTTACTTGGCAATAAATCGATTCTGATTCTGAATGTGAGGCATCATTGTAAAGCACTTTGAGCTTCTGGAAAGGCGCTGCATAAATGCAGTCCATTTAGTATGAGTATCTGTCTGTCTGTGTTTGGACAGACATAATGCCCTTTCCTAACGACTATTTGACTTTGATGGAAAACTTAATCAGGTTAATGAAAGATGTGGAGATTTAATGAGAGAAAAAACAGTGGTGCATAAAGAACCCAACTACACTTAGTGGACACTGCGTCACTGTGACGGCACATAGATGTCAAAATGGCCAACTTCACTTGACGTTGGTAGCACATTTAAAAATATCACTTCATCGCCAAGACAAAAATTGAGATAAAAATTGAATGGCAATCACAAAACTGAAATGTTCTCCAATCAACAAAAACTTAAAACTTCCAGAGTTGTGATGTGAGTCTTGTGGCTTCCCTCACTTATCTCCTCCTATCACAGGCACTCTGTTTTGAGAAACTGCCTAATCCAGCCATACAATATCATACTGTCTGTATATTTCAATGATGATATAAATGACGTCCAAGACATATTCAGTGACTTGTAAATGCTCATGTATCCACCCTCTGACGTTTCTAAAGAAAACTGATTGTAAAAGTTTTAGATTTTTATTTTAAAAAAATTCTTACATTTTGTTTGTCAGAATACAATACTTATGGCCTCTGAAAACAGCTGAACTTCATGAATGGTTGATGTGTTACTTTTGTTAAACACCTTGAAAATTAAACGTGAAACTACGTGAGAAGCACATTTTTATTGTTTCTTTTCAATTCCATGTTACAAAAATGTTCAATTATTTTATTTATTTGGATTTTGACCATTGCCCAAAACATGTGGCTCTTTGTTAAAAAAATGACAAAATTAGCTGTTATAACCCATGACAATTCTCAAGCAGGAACATTTTGACTCTGTCGTGAACGCTGGCGCTTAATGAGCTCCAGGTTTGCCCTCACCAGTCTCTTTCAGCTCAGGTTAATGGATTCATTGGTATCATAGCAACAAGTCAGAGTCTAGGAAGAAGAAACTTGAAAGCTCTCAATATGATTATAATAAGAGTAACATTAGATTACATGTAAGTGTGTTGTTTTTGTCTGAATTGTAAAGAACAGATACGTGTCACACAGTTGCCTTTGATATCTGAGCAGCAATGGTCTAGTGCAGTCTTCAAGAAGTTGCATAATTTTAACAAAAGGTGTAATGTACAAATGTGTTGTAGTTGATGGAACACTCCATCATGTTCAAGTGCAAAACAGCTCCATCCCCAAACCCGGCTTTTAAGCTCCATACCTTAACTTGAAGATGGGGGGGGTGGCCAAGTGCTTAATGCATTTGGTTTCAGTGCAGAAGGTTCCCAGTTCGAATCCCACCCGTACCACATTTCTCCATGTAATGTGGAGTGGCGTCAGGAAGGGCATCCGGCATAAAACTTGTGCCAACTCAACATGCAGATCCACCTTGGATTTGCTGTGGCGACCCCGAGTACAAAACAAGGGAGCAGCCGAAGGGACTTATAGTCCAGTCATTTTATGGTTTGACCCAGAACAAATTGCATTTGAACCATGAAACTGTTTTATAAAACATACTAAAAGTCTAGAAAGATTTTAAAAAAAAATCGGGAACACTCCCAAAATCCAAGATGGCCACCCGAAAACATGCAAAAATTTGTTTTTTCCCAAATAACTCAAAAAATATCAATATTTAAGCACATGAATGTATTGATGTTAAATATAAACTTGGGTACTGTGGACATTTTGACACCAAAATTAAGTCTTTATCTGTAACGGTTCATGAGATACAGTCTATTTGTAGTTTTACATATACTCAAGGACGGCAATTTGGTTTGTGTCCTATTACGTTAAAAATATTGCAGTTAAGGCCCAGAAATCTATTGAAGTTGAATATAAACTTGTGTATTGTAGACATTTTAGCACCAAAAGAATGGCTGTAGCTCTTACAGTTTTTGAGATACAGCACATAAGCCATCTACACTTGGCTAAAAATGGTGAAATTGTTATGTTGAAACCAAGTAACTGTTCTGAAATGTTCATTTAAAGAATGTAATAATAATATTCTTAGTGCTTGTCAGCTGCACTAACTTTTTTAATGACACACATGTAATCACACTAATTTTACAGTAAAACCAATGAAACATGATAATAATAAAAGTTCAGGTGAAATCAGTATTGTGTACATCATGACACTTGAAATTTTACTTGTTCAAATTTCAGTCTCATCATCCTGGTTATCACTGAGTTGGCCTGCATTTGTACACCCTGTACCTCTGCAGTTGCCACACGCTGCTGAGCAATCTAAGTTAAGTTTGCGACACGAACATCGCAATGTACTACACTCAGTACTGCAGTTACATCTCACAGCATGCAGAAGAGAATCTGGTGCTGCTTGCAAGTCAGTCATGATTGGGACAACCTGACTATCAGAAACTTTCCATCCCCATTCTTGCAATGGCATGTTGTCACCTTCATCTTCACCTTTCCATTCCTGAACTTGCAAGTAAACTCTCAGACTATGAAACTTGGCAGCTGCCGAAGTGGGTGGCAAACACTGTGGCTGCACATGAGTTGTCTTTGTTGCAACCTTATCACAAAAGCACCTGTATCTGAGAGAATTGAGGCTTTCTCCAGGTTGCCCACACAGCAGTGGTGTCACCAGTGTGCCCTGGTTGTGCATTGACATCCACTCTATTATACATAATATATGAGTAACTTCTCTATTCATATTCCAGTGAAATATTGACTCAAAAAGATTATTATTACCTTCTTTACATGAACATTTCAGAAATGGTACTTAGTTTTCAACATAACAATGCTCAATTTCATAAATTTTTGTCAAGTGTAGATGTATTTTTATACCATATCATATTATTTCGTTTATGGGATGGAATTCTTTCTTCAGACTCATGGGACAGCGATGGGTGCAACGTTTGCACCTGATTATGCAAACTTATTTATGGGTTGGTTTGAACATCAATACGTATATAACAATAATCCCTTTTCATCTTCCATTGTATTCTGGAAAAGATTTATTGATGTTTTTCTAATTTGGAAAGGCCCTCTTTTGGACCTCCAAAATTTTGTAAAATACCTGAACAGCTGTGAATTGAATTCAATATTGAGTACGATCATCATCAAGTGAACTTTCTAGATACTAAAGTAATGTTTAATGGAGTGGACATTTACACCAGCCTTTTCACAAAACCCACTGACAGAAATAGTCTGCTACATTATTCAAGTCATCATTCTACAACCCCTGGCAACAATTATGGAATCACCGGCCTCGGATGATGTTCATTCAGTTGTTTAATTTTGTAGAAAAAAGCAGATCACAGACATGACACAAAACTAAAGTCATTTCAAATGGCAACTTTCTGGCTTTAAGAAACACTATAAGAAATCAAGAAAAAAAGATTGTGGCAGTCAGTAACGGTTACTTTTTTAGACCAAGCAGAGGAAAAAAATATGGAATCACTCAATTCTGAGGAAAAAATTATGGAATCACCCTGTAAATTTTCATCCCCCAAATTAACACCTGCATCAAATCAGATCTGCTCATTGACATTGACCCTATGCCATGACATTGACCCTATGTGTCTTTTTGCAAGGAATGTTTTTGCAGTTTTTGCTCTATGGCAAGATGCATTATCATCTTGAAAAATGATTTCATCATCCCCAAACATCCTTTCAATTGTCCAAAATATCAACAAAAACTTGTGCATTTATTGATGATGTAATGACAGCCATCTCCCCAGTGCCTTTACCTGACATGCAGCCCCATATCATCAATGACTGTGGAAATGTACATGTTCTCTTCAGGCAGTCATCTTTATAAATCTCATTGGAAAGGCACCAAACAAAAGTTCCAGCATCATCACCTTGCCCAATGCAGATTCAAGATTCATCACTGAATATGACTTTCATCCAGTCATCCACAGTCCACAATTGCTTTTCCTTAGCCCATTGTAATCTTGTTTTTTTCTGTTTACGTGTTAATGATGCCTTTCTTTTAGCTTTTCTGTATGTAAATCCCATTTCCTTTAGGCGGTTTCTTACAGTTCGGTCACAGACGTTGACTCCAGTTTCCTCCCATTCGTTCCTCATTTGTTTTGTTGTACATTTTTCGATTTTTGAGACATATTGCTTTAAGTTTTCTGTCTTGACGCTTTGATGTCTTCTTTGGTCTACCAGTATGTTTGCCTTTAACAACCTTCCCATGTTGTTTGTATTTGGTCCAGAGTTTAGACACAGCTGACTGTGAACAACCAACATCTTTTGCAACATTGCGTCATGATTTACCCTCTTTTAAGAGTTTGATAATCCTCTCCTTTGTTTCAATTGACATCTCTCGTGTTGGAGCTATGATTCATGTCAGTCCACTTGGTGCAACAGCTGTCCAAGGTGTGTTCACTCCTTTTTAGATGCAGACTAACGAGCAGATCTGATATGATGCAGGTGTTAGTTTTGGGGATGAAAATTTACAGGGTGATTCCATAATTTTTTCCTCAGAATTGAGTGAGTCCATATTTTTTTCCTCTGCTTGGTCTAAAAAAGTAACCGTTACTGACTGCCACAATCTTTTTTTCTTGATTTCTTATAGTGTTTCTTAAAGCCAGAAAGTTGCCATTTGAAATGACTTTAGTTTTGTGTCATGTCTGTGATCTGCTTTTTTTTACAAAATTAAACAACTGAATGAACATCCTCCGAGGCCGGTGATTCCATAATTTTTGCCAGGGGTTGTACCCCCCTCAAACAAGGACTGCCTTATAGCCAGTTCCTTAGAGTATGGCGTATCTGTAAAAGGGACGAGGACTTTCAGGTGGAGGCCCACAAGCTCTTCCAAAAATTCATTGAAAGAGGATACCCTAGAAAGATTTTAGATGAGGAGTTTGCACGAGTCAATGAGCTAAATAGAAATGACCTTCTGTACAATACCAACACAAAAAAACAGAAAACCTTTTCTTGTGTGTTTAACACCACCTATTCACCACTTGGCCGCGCTATTTGTGATGTGGTTAAAAAAACATTGGCATATTTTGTCTGCTGATGACATTGGGAAAGACATTTTCAATACACTGCCACTTTTTTCTTTTTCCAGAGCAAAAAACATCCGGGATTGTCTTGTTCATGCAGACACTTATAGAGGGGTCAGCCGTACGGAATGTTTGGATAATGCCACTGGTTTTTTTCCATGTCGCAATTGTGCTGCCTGCTCCAACGCTAAAAAAGTTAATGTGTTTTTTAGCTTTGTTACAAAAAAGGAATATAGGATCAGAAAATTTATTACATGTAGATCAACTAATGTTGTTTACCTTTTGGTGTGCACTAAATGTGGTATTCAATATGTTGGTAAAACCACCAGACAGTTACGATGCAGGATTAATGAACACAAGAGCGCCATCCACAGAGAAGATCCCAAATCTGCAGTGGCTAGGCATTTTGCTGATGGCAATCATTCAATTGCAGACTTGGACTTTTGTGGCATTGACTTGATTACTCCAAGCAGACGAGGTGGCAGTACTGACAAATGTTTACTTCAATATGAATGTAGATATATTTACTACTTGAAAACTCTGTATCCAAATGGAATGAATGAAGAGTTGGATATGTCCTGTTTTTTGTAATCTATTGTGCTTTGTAATGTCTGTAAATAGCAGTTTTTTTGTAAGTGGTTTTAGTCTGATTGGTATGTGGTTGATTGGCCACTAATTGATGACACCTGATGAACGGCTCCAATGTCACACCCGGTTTGCACTGAGGAAAGTCCAGGGGGACTGAAACGTTTGCACTTTTCTTTTCTTTTTTTTCTTTTTCTTTCCTGGACCCTTTTGGGTAAGGCTCCTTTAAGAAAAAAAACATCCATCCATGCATCCATTTTCTTCCGCTTTATCCGGAGTTGGGTCGCGGGGGCAGCAGCTCAAGCAAAGCCGCCCAGACCTCCCGATCCACACACACCTCCCCAAGCTCCTCCGGGGGAACCCCAAGGCGTTCCCAAGCCAGCCGAGAGATGTAATCCTTCCAGCGTGTCCTGGGTCTTCCCCGGGGCCTCCTCCCAATGGGACGTGCCCGGAACACCTCTCCAGCGAGGCGTCCAGGGGGCATCCGGAAAAGATGCCCGAGCCACCTCAACTGACTCCAAAAAACATGATCTGAAAAAAACTCTGTTTGAGTTTGTGCTTCTGTGTGCGAGTCCTTCCTGCAAACAGTTTATGCTCTGCTTGACTACCGCACCAGAACCAAACAGGACTTGTGTAAAGAGCGCAACTCATTTTTTGCTAAGCTATACCATATCTCAAAAATTGTAATAGCTACAGCTATTTTTTTGGTGCCAAAATGTCCACAATGCACAAGTTTATATTCAACTTCAATATATTTATGGGAACTGCAATATTTTTAACGTAATAAGACACAAACCAAATTGCCATCCTTGAGTGTATGTAAACTACATATAGGCTGTATCTCAAGAACTGTTACAGATAGAGACCTAATTTTGGTGTCAAAATGTCCACAATATCCAAGTTTATATTTAACATCAATACATTTATGTGCTTAAATATTGATATTTTTTGAGTTATTTTGGAAAAACTACATTTTTGCATGTTTTCGGACGGCCATCTTGCATTTTGGGAGTGTTCCCGATTTTTTTTTATCTTTCTAGACTTTTAGTATGTTTTATAAAACAGTTTCAGGGTTCAAATGCCACCAAAATCATTTCTGTTGCAATTTGTTCCGGGTTGACCCCTTTTTTTTTCATAAAATGACTGGACTATTACTTTTACCTTGTTAACGAAGTGATAAAAAAGGACGTGCACTGTGTAAAACAAAATCTGAAAGATTATGAAAGAATGCCTCATGAAAGGATAAGTTCCCTTGTTAAAAAACTATAGTCATATTACAACATCATCAGCATACAGATGTGTGCTGACTTTTGATAATTGCATCATTTGTCAAAAAAATACTTGAAGTTGATCAACAACAACAAACAGGGAAGTTGAACAATCAAAATACACAAAATAATGCAAACAATCTACTTTTTTAAATCACCGACACAGTGGCAGTGAATGTCCGAAGAAACCTGGCCAGCACTGCATTTCGCTTTTCTCCTGAGGTAAAAGTTCCAAACCAACCCTGTTTCATTCTTGGACATTCCACTTTGTTTGTTTGTTTGCAGTTAGATGTAGCGCAAAAGTTCCTATATTAATTTAACACAACCAGCAATATATGATGTAAGAAATCAGAAAATGTACAGATTAATAACAACACTATACAAATGCAATTTTCAGAAAATGTTCATATATCCATCCTGATTCCATGTGAAAGTTACTATTTCCTATAAATTCTTCACTGTGTTCCAATAAGAGTCGCATGTAGATTTAAATTATTTTCCTCCACAACATGAAAGCATTTTTTTTTCTTGTTTGACAGTAACCTTTCCAAGATATTGGTTCAATTGCATTAATTTCCAAACATGTTTAAATTCTGCACTTCAAATTCTGATCAGGACTGTACAGCATAAGTTGAAAGATGGATATTATTCAAGTGTGATTCTTTACATTGTTTTAAGATCATCTCTTCACTACAATTACTCAGACTATTATTATGTAAGTACACTGAGGGACCTTTTCATTGTGGTTAAAGGTCAAAACAGGAATTTCTCATTTTCGGGGGGTGTTCAGTGGAACATTTGAGTAATTTAAATCACAGTCTGTTCTCCAGCCTCAGTGGGTGCAGACATCAAAATAGTGAGGGAATTTTTACATTTTGGCCCATTACCATGGCAACACTTCCTTTTCTGACATTCAAGTCTACAGAAAGTTGACATCTGCAACAACACTAGAGCACTGCGCTCACAGAGCGTAAACCTCCACCAACACTAATTTCCAATTCCACAAATTTTTACCTTGGAAAAATTTTCGAGGTCAAAGTCCTGTTAGAAGTGACTTTTCATAAGCTAAATTAGATGTCATCAAATGTCAGGAGTATGTATTTAGTTTGTGCACTTGAATCAAAGTTTTGTGCAGTGTTGCCAGATTTTTCTTTAATTCAACTTTTTTTGGTTTCTGAATTCTTTTAATTTTATGATCATTTTCAATAATATGATCATTTTCATAGAACATTGGTTATCTCTGCTATGCACAGTTGGTCATTGTTTTTTGGCGCTTGGCTTCTGACTGATAACTGGAAGATCAACAAACGGGTGTAAAATTGGAACCACCATTCCAATTTTGGTGGTGCAGATAAATCCATAACAAAATAAATAAATAAAATGAGTGATTGAAGCACTTTTGATTGAGATATAATGTAAAATATACACCGAATGGGCTTTCCAATGTTAAATTCAAACATTCACAAAATCCACAATCCGGATCAGATCCGGATCCAACTTTGTCAGGTGATAGTGAGTGGCTGGCAGTCTGCACCTCACTTTTAAATATTAGAGTGATTGGGACACGTTTGATTAAGATATAATGTCAAATATATATTAAATGGGGTTTTCAATGTTAAATTTAAATGGCCACAAAATCTGTAATCTGCATCAGATCCTGATCAAACTTTGTCAGTCGATAAAGGATACCATCCTACATAACAGTCTCAAATATGAAAGAAATTTGATCTTTTTTTGCCAGAGTTAAGAATTTTTAAAATTTGTTCAGTGTTACAAGATACAGATTTTTCCGATATTCCAAACATTTTTCTGACTTTGACCTTTGACGTTGAAAATTGAATCAGTTCTTGCCTATCAGGACATCAATCCTCTGTAAAAATTTCATAATGATATATGAAAAATTGTGGGTTACAGGCTGTTCACAGACACACAAACAAACAAACGGGCGAAAACATATCCTCCGACTAACTTCATTGGCAACGGTAATTACAGTAATAAGAATATGGTGCAATGTCCACGTGAGTGTGCAGGGACAGTTGGGTGAAAAAAAGCAGTTTGCGATTAGAAAATTCTTGTCCCCCGCCATGAAATAAGGGGACCATTGAAATGGACTCTGTGCGTCTGTGTCGCATTTTGAGAGCCCTAGATTTCCCCATTGACCCTTTCTGAGACTTTGATACCTGTGTCATATTGTAAATGGACACAAATGAAATGTGACATCTACGCATATGACCTTGACCCAGATTTACAAGGACATCTAAGATAACGGCCGACAAAGACACCCACCGTCTCACCCCAAATACCACTTTTTCTCTCCAAATATAAATTCTGGAGCTGACGTTTCTATTGAACACCTATAGCAAATCATGCACCTGACCCCCTTTCACATACTACATTTGACCTTGAACGTCAGGGTTGCAAAAGGATAAAAAAAAAAGAAAAAAAAGAACTTTGAGGTATATTTTACCTTCTCAGTACCAAATTTCTCTTCTAAAGCCTAAATTTGCATTGAACACCTATAGCAAATCATTCATCCCAGCTCCCTTGGGCCAACTGCATTTGACCTTGGACCTTAGGGTTAAGGTCGTGGATGAAAATTAATGGAAAACTACTCTTTCCTGTATTATTTGGCCTTAATTTTCACTGTCCCCCACCATGAAATAGGAGGACCATTGAAATGGACTCCATGCATCTATACATGCTTATTTGTTTAACTTGTCACCATGGTGTATCAGCATAAGTATTGGCTTGTTCAACTTCTGAATTTGTCCTTCAGTTGGTCGGGTTATTGAGGGGATGAGCTTGACCCCGAGGTTTGAGGTTTTCTAAGAAATATCTTTTACCTCATGACTATATTGCCAAAACCAAAAATTAGATTTTTGTTAGAATTAAATCCCACAGAAACATGCATACTCAAACACAGATGGTGAGAAGTGAATGATAAGAGTCACTAGAATCGCCTTTTTTCATTTGAGAAACATTACATTAGAGCTGGCCTTGTCTTTTTAAGGATGCTGAGATTTTAATCCACTTGTAACTTCATGATTGTATTATGGTAACGCCGTTTTATCTGGTCTGCCAAAGAAGACTACTCAAGGTCTCCAAATTGTTCAAAATGCAGCAGCTTGATATCCTGACTGGAGCCTGCAAGTTTGAACCCATCACTCCAGTGCTGACCTCTCTTCACTGGCTCCCAGTTTGGGTTAGAGCACATTTTAAAGTGCTCCTTATTTAATGGTTTAGCACCACAGAACTTATCTGACCTGATGCATTCATACGTGTCTGTTTGTATACTGCATTCCCAGGATTCTGGTCTTAAAGGTCTGGAAAGTCTGTTGGTGAGTGAGCTTTTTACTTTCATGTACCAGCTTTGTGGAACAGCCTGCATCTCAACATCAGGCAGCAATGTTCTGAAGTATTTAAAGCCAAGTGGAAGACCCACTTATTTACTGCTTTACATGAGTCATGAGTTGTGGTGCTATAGCCATGATTATAATTATATTAACTAATCAAACTGTAATTATTTGAATTGTTTGTTGTGCAGCACTTTGATGGAAAGCACTTAAAGCACATATTTTATTATTATTCTGTGATCATACTCACAAAATGATTCCACCCGCTCTGCCTGTATACAGTAGTGTTCAGAATAATAGTAGTGCTATGTGACTAAAAAGATTAATCCAGGTTTTGAATAGGCTGTTCATCTACAGTGATCTCCAATGCTTTAAAATGGACAAAAAAACCAGAGACGTGTGGAAGAAAACGGAAAACAACCATCAAAATGGATAGAAGAATAACCAGAATGGCAAAGGCTCACCCACTGATCAGCTCCAGGATGATCAAAGACAGTCTGGAGTTACCTGTAAGTGCTGTGACAGTTAGAAGACGCCTGTGTGAAGCTAATTTATTTGCAAGAATCCCCCGCAAAGTCCCTCTGTTAAATAAAAGACATGTGCAGAAGAGGTTACAATTTGCCAAAGAACACATCAACTGGCCTAAAGAGAAATGGAGGAATATTTTGTGGACTGATGAGAGTAAAATTGTTTTTTGGGTCCAAGGGCTGCAGACAGTTTGTGAGACAACCCCCAAACTCTGAATTCAAGCCACAGTTCACAGTGAAGCATGGTGGTGCAAGCATCATGATACAGTGAGGAAAATAAGTATTTGAACACCCTGCAGTTTTGCAAGTTGTCCCACTAAGAAATCATGGAGGGGTCTGAAATTTTCATCTTAGGTGCATGTCCACTGTGAGAGACATAATGTAAAAAAAAAAAAATCCGGAAATCACAATGTATGATTTTTAAATTTATTTGTATGTTACTGCTGCAAATAAGTATTTGAACACCTACCAACCAGCAAGAATTCTGGCTCTCACAGACCTGTTAATTTTTCTTTAAGAAGCCCTCTTATTCTGCACTCTTTATCTGTATTAATCGCACCTGTTTGAACTTGTTACCTGTATAAAAGACACCTGTTCACACACTCAATCAATCACACGCCAACCTGTCCACCATAACCAAGACCAAAGAGCTGTCTAAGGACACCAGGGACAAAACTGTAGAGCTGCACAAGGCTGGGATGGACTACAGGACAACAGGCAAGCAGCTTGGTAGAAGACAACAACTGTTATGATTATTTATTAGAAAGTGGAAGAAACACAAGATGACTGTCAATGTCCCTCGGTCTGGGATTCCATGCAAGATCTCATTTTGTGGGGTAAGAATGATTCTGAGAAAGCTCAGAACTACAGTCACAAAGATTACATTAGTAACACATGATGCTGTCATGGTTTAAAATCCTGCAGGGCAGCAAGGTCCCCCTGCTCAAGCCAGCACATGTCCAGGCCGTTTCAAGTTCACCAGTGACCATCTGGATGATCCAGAGGAGGCATGGGAGAAAGTCATGTGGTCAGATGAGAGCAGAATAGAGCTTTTTGGAATCAACTCCACTTACCATGTTTAGAGGATGAGAACAACCCCAAGAAAACCATCCCAACCGTGAAGCATGGGGGTGGAAACATCATACTCTGGGGGTGCTCTTCTGCAAAGGGGACAGGACGACTGCACCGTATTGAAGGGAGGATGGATGGGGTCATGTATTGTGAGATTTTGGCAAACAACCTCCTTCCCTCAGTAAGAACATTGAAGATGGGTCATGGCTGGGTCTTCCAGCATGACAATGACCCCAAACACACAGCCAGGGCAACTAAGGAGGGGCTCCGTAAGAAGCATTTCAAGGTCCTGGAGTGGCCTGGCCAGTCTCCAAACATGAACTCAATAGGAAATCTTTGCAGGGAGCTGAAACTCCAAACCTGAAAGATCTAGAGAAGATCTGTATGGAGGAGTGGACCAAAATCCCTGCTGCAGTGTGTGAAAACCTGGTGAAAAACTACAGGAAACGTTTGACCTCTGTAATTGCAAACAAAGGCTACTGTACCAAATAATGACATTGATTTTCACATGTGTTCAAATACTTATTTGCAGTAGCAACATACAAATAAATTATTAAAAAAAAAAATCATACATTGTGATTTCCAGCTTTTTTTTTTTAGATTATGTCTCTCACAGTGGACATGCACCTAAGATGGAAATTTCAGACCCTTCCATGATTTCTAAGTGGGAGAACTTGCAAAATCGCAGGGTGTTCAAATACTTATTTTCCTCACTGTATGGGCATGTTTCTCCTACTATGGTGTTGGGCCTATATATCGCATACCAGGTATCATGGATCAGTTTGGATATGTCAAAATACTTGAAGAGGTCATGTTGCCTTATGCTGAAGAGGACATGCCCTTGAAATGAGTGTTTCAACAAGACAATGACCCCAAGCACACTAGTAAACGAGCAAAAGCTTGGTTCCAAACCAACAAAATTAATGCCTCACAGATGTGAAGAAATCATGAGTTATACAACTAAATACTAGTTTAGTGATTCACAGGATTGCTAAAAAGCAGTTTGAACATAATAGTTTTGAGTTTGTAGCATCAACGCGCAGATGCTACTTACTATTGTTGTGAACACCCCCTTTTCTACTTTTTTTTTTTACTAATAGCCCAATTTCATAGCCTTAAGAGTGTGCATATCATGAATGTTTGGTCTTGTTGCATTTCTGAGAATCTACTGGTACCTTGTTTCCCATGTAACAATAAGAAATATACTCAAAACCTGGATTAATATTTTTAGTCACATAGCACTATTATTATTCTGAACACTACTACTACTACTGTATATCACAGTCATAATTCTTTTGTAATGAAAATCTCAATTAACAAGTTGATCAAAATTCTGTAGTTGTAATTGACATACATGATGAATTTTAAAAACAAGTAAATTGCCCATAACGACAAGCAAGACAAGTGTAAGTTGATATTTGGTGGTCAGCCCATCTGATTTTCTCCAAAAGTTAGGTTCTCAAATATAAACAGTCGAGACATTTGAGCAACATTTGCGAGCATTTCAGGGCTTCTTTTACATTTCCGACTTGAAACCCAACATTCAGTAAAACAAAAAAAAGTATTTATATACTCAACAAAAATATAAACGCAACACTTTTGGTTTTGCTCCCATTTTGTATGAGATGAACTCAAAGATCTAAAACTTTTTCCACATACACAATATCACCATTTCCCTTAAATATTGTTCACAAACCAGTCTAAATCTGTGATAGTGAGCACTTCTCCTTTGCTGAGATAATCAATCAATCAACTTTTTTTTTATATAGCGCCAAATCACAACAAACAGTTGCCCCAAGGCGCTTTATATTGTAAGGCAAGGCCATACAATAATTATGAAAAACCCCAACGGTCAAAACGACCCCCTGTGAGCAAGCACTTGGCTATAGTGGGAAGGAAAAACTCCCTTTTAACAGGAAGAATCCTCCAGCAGAACCAGGCTCAGGGAGGGGCAGTCTTCTGCTGAGACTGGTTGGGGCTGAGGGAAAGAACCAGGAAAAAGACATGCTGTGGAGGGGGGCAGAGATCGATCACTAATGATTAAATGCGGAGTGATGCATAAAGAGCAAAAAGAGAAAGAAACAGTGCACCATGGGAACCCCCCACAGTCTACGTCTAAAGCAGCATAACCAAGGGATAGTCCAGGGTCACCTGATCCAGCCCTAACTATAAGCCTTAGCGAAAAGGAAAGTTTTAAGCCTAATCTTAAAAGTAGAGAGGGTATCTGTCTCCCTGATCTGAATTGGGAGCTGGTTCCACAGGAGAGGAGCCTGAAAGCTGAAGGCTCTGCCTCCCATTCTACTCTTACAAACCCTAGGAACTACAAGTAAGCCTGCAGTCTGAGAGCGAAGCGCTCTAATGGGGTAATATGGTACTACGAGGTCCCTAAGATAAGATGGGACCTGATTATTCAAAACCTTATAAGTAAGAAGAAGAATTTTAAATTCTATTCTAGAATTAACAGGAAGCCAATGAAGAGAGGCCAACACGGGTGAGATATGCTCCATCCATCCCACCTCACAGGTGTGCCATATCAAGATGCTGATTAGACACCATGATTAGTGCACAGGTGTGCCTTAGACTGCCCACAATAAAAGGCCACTCTGAAAGGTGCAGTTTTATCACACAGCACAATGCCACAGATGTCGCAAGATTTGAGGGAGCGTGCAATTGGCATGCTGACAGTAGGAATGTCAACCAGAGCTGTTGCTCGTGTACTGAATGTTCATTTCTCTACCATAAGCCGTCTCCAAAGGCGTTTCAGAGAATTTGGCAGTACATCCAACCAGCCTCACAAATTAGACCACGTGTAACCACACCAGCCCAGGACCTCCACATCCAGCATGTTCACCTCCAAGATCGTCTGAGACCAGCCACTCGGACAGCTGCTGAAACAATCGGTTTGCATAACCAAAGAATTTCTGCACAAACTGTCAGAAACCGTCTCAGGGAAGCTCATCTGCATGCTTGTCGTCCTCATCGGGGTCTCGACCTGACTCCAGTTTGTCGTCGTAACCGACTTGGGTGGGCAAATGCTCACATTCGCTAGCGTTTGAGAGGTGTTCTGTTCAACTCTATGCGAAGGAGATGTGTTGCACTGCAAGAGGCAAATGGTGGTCACACCAGATACTGACTGGTATCCCCCCCCAATAAAACAAAACTGCACCTTTCAGAGTGGCCTTTTATTGTGGGCAGTCTAAGGCACACCTGTGCACTAATCATGGTGTCTAATCAGCATCTTGGTATGGCACACCTGTGAGGTGGGATGGATTATCTCAGCAAAGGAGAAGTGCTCACTATCACAGATTTAGACTGGTTTGTGAACAATATTTGAGGGAAATGGTGATATTGTGTATGTGGAAAAAGTTTTAGATCTTTGAGTTCATCTCATACAAAATGGGAGCAAAACCAAAAGTGTTGCGTTTATATTTTTGTTGAGTAATGGCAGAAATGCATGCTTTATTCACATGCAGAACTTTGACCTCCTATTGATGTATAAAAATTTAAACTTTAAGAGCTTTATGGTTCTTGAAATTTAATATACCAAAGTTTGCCGGAAGGACGGTCTTTCTCCTGACAAACACAACTTACAGTTGTGGAAAAAGTCCAGTTATCTCTTCTTGAAGATGCCTGACCAGAGTTACTTTCTTTTGTGCACATTTTCATATGGTGTGCTACCATTATGTGAATTCATTTATTCATTCATGATCTGCTGCTTCTCCGGATCCAGGTCACAGTCGCAGCAGAACCAGCAGCTCATCCCACACTTCCCTATCCTCTGCCAAGTTCTCAAACTCTTTCTGGGGGATCCTCGGTGTTTGCAAATCAGCTAGTAAATATAATCCCTCCAGCATGTCCTGGGTGTCCTTCTTCCCAGTTGGATGTGCTTAGAAGACCTCCCTTGGGAGACGACCAGAGGGCATCCTCACTACATGCTCAAACCACCTCAGCCAGCTCCCTTTGACACAAAGGAACAGCCACTCTACTCAAAGTGCCTTGAGCTTTTCACCCTGTCCCTGAGTGTAAGCCCTGATACCTAATGGAGGAAATCTCATTTCTGCCGCTTGTATCCATGACCTTATTCTTTCAGTTATTACCCAAAGCTCGTGACCACAGGTGAGGACAGGAGCGTAAATCACGTGGGAAATTAAGAGCCTCGCCTTCTGGCTCAGCTCACTTTTCACTACAACAGTCCAGAAAGGCGTTCACAGAACCTCGAACTCCATCTTAGCCCCACTCATCAACAAGAGTGTGCAGTTTCATTGAAATCTATACAAAAGACGCCATTTGGAATCTACATTTAAGTAGTCAAAGAAATGCCATGGCTGAGAAACGGACAATTAAAAGCAGCAGAGTTTTTTTTTTTTTAAAGGAATGTTTCAACCACAACTTACAGAAAGCAGGAGCTGTTAGATTTGGCAGAGAGATTGGCCTGCCGGAAAGAGACGACGACAATCATGAACGGGAATACCAGTGATGTAGAACTGCTGTCCACAACGGCGAGCCGTTCGTACATAAGTTGGTTTAGTTTTGCCGCCACTACAACACAGCTTCACCCATTGATATCTTAATTTTGCTTGACGGGTTTTGTGTGGAAATGGGTGAAATGCAATGCAAGCCATTTGTGCTTCAGGAGGCCTGTTCCTTGTGCCCGATTTGCAGTCAGATGCCCAACAGTTATAACCAGTGATGAAAATTCAGTAAGGTATATCTTCTATTATACATTCCAAATCTAAGGTGGAACTATGTATACAATGTCTACAATTATGTCTACAATCTATTTCTTTTGAAAGATTTAGCAAATTTAAGCGTAATCCCATTTCAGTGGCAGAAATGTCCCATAGCAACGATACAGACTTCCAAGCACTGGATAGCCAAAACCTGCCTGGGTCTCAACTTTTACATTAGATTAGTTTAGATTAGATAGAATTTACTGATCCCTTGGGAAGACTCCCTCGGGGAAATTGAGGTTCCAGCAGCATTGTATAGCAGCACACAGGGCAAGAAGCACACAGTATCAAAAGTGAAAGTAAAAAAAAATAAATAAATAAATAACAGTTTGCAAATATAAATATAAATACACAACCATAAATACCATCCGGACATTGCTAAAGCTGGGCGTGCGTACAAGCGACCTACCACAGCGTCCCATGGATCTTTGAATGTGGCTATTAAAAACACAAATGTGCAGTTATCTCCCTTTTAAGATATCACACCAGAATTATTTGTCTTAATGCACATCTTCATGTCGTGTGCTTCCACTGTTTCACTAAAATCCAAACAAAGGTTGAGGATGAGTTGTGCTTAGAAGACTCATCGACAGACATACACAAAGGTTGATTCCTATTTACCCCCACAATTTCTATTTGCTGGGGTGTATACGAGTATTTAAGCAAGTCCTGAGATGCACAACACATTTAACTATCAATGCTAACATATGCTGCCTTACAGAAGGACCGAAAATGATTATGTACTTTTGCACATCTGGAAAACAAATACTGATTGCTTGAAAGAACTGAAGCTTTCAAATAAATCACTAATCTCATTGTCCTCTGTTACTCCAGAGAGGGAGAGATACCGGCCTCTGGTGATTGGCTGAGAGAAAACGGGGGCAGGGAGTGTGAGACTACAAATACAGTGTCGCCTCAGTGCATGTTATCATCCCTGTGCTTTATTTCGACTACTTCCAGCTCAGTTCTGAAGCTGTGAGAGCAGCTTTTTGCAAATCTGCCGCAGAGATTCACGTTCACCAGTACACAAGGATCCGACAACACAAGCTGTCAGATGACAGGAGACTGAAGAAACTGCTTCCAATATCTTAAAGAGAAAAGGATCTGCAGAAAGACACCATGTCTCTTGCAGTGAAGGAGAAGACAGAAGTGCGTCTGGCCTTCCTGGGAGGAGCCGCAGTTGGGAAAACAGCCCTCATCAAACGTTTCCTTCAAGACACTTTTGACACCAAGCATCGTCGCACAGTGGAGGAGCTCCACAGTAAGGAGTACGAAGTGGGAGGGGTCAAAGTCACCATCCACATAATGGACACCAGCGGCAGCTACTCCTTTCCCGCCATGCGTAAGCTCTCCATCCAGCAGAGCGACGCCTTCGCCCTGGTCTACGCAGTGGACGACCCAGAATCCCTGGAGGCGGTAAAGACGTTACGAGAGGAGATCCTGGAGGTCAAAGAGGATAAGTGTCCGCCTATTGTGGTTGTGGCCAACAAGAGTGACCTTTGCCATGAGCGCCAAGTGTCCAGCAGTGACATGGTGTCCACAGTGGAGCGGGACTGGAACCACAGCTACCTGGAGGCTTCGGCTAAAGAGAACACCAATGTGCTGGAGGTCTTTCGAGAACTCCTCGAGCAGGCAAACCTGCCCAGTCGGCTGAGTCCGGCACTGTGCCGGAGACGGGAAACCTTCCCCAAGAGTAGCACCAACCGACCACCGATGAACAAAGCCAACAGCTGCCTCATCTGCTAATGCCGTGGATCAGCAGGGGGCTCCAACGGCAGTCGACAAAGAGAAAACTTCACAGAAGAGACTGAGGACTCCGCTGAGATGGACAGACAGTGATTTTAAAAGTTCTTAAATTAGAACAGCTTCAGTTCCTCAGCAGCAGCCTGCAGCACTGCTACTCCTCAAAAAATGTAAAAAAAAAAAAAAATGCAAATCATGGAAGAAACAATATGACTGAGCAAACATTACCTTCTGTGAATTAAATTTGTTGTTTTGCCGTATTTGTGACACATATGCAGCTTTCTGTGTGCGATCACGTGAGCTTTGTGCTGTTGGTCTTTAAAATGCAACAAGTGTGACATCAGGTTATTTAATATGCATAATCCAGTGAAGAAATGTGCATAGTTTTTGTAAACTGTACAATTTAACATATACGGCATAAAAAAACCTTCGCTATGCCTTGTGGAAATCATTTGTTTTATTGACAGGTTTGTTTTTTGTTTTGTTGTCAATAAGGTGACAGCTTTCTGTTCAAATATTTTTCATAATAAAGATTCTCACTGCTTGATAAAACATCTTGTGCAATAAATAATTCTGAAAATGAAAACTGAATGCTCTGCGTGTACTTTTTTATTAAACTGTGCAGAAACTTGTTTCCAGTGATGTGATTCTAAAGTGAGACAACTGCAACAGAGTGTAGACATTCAATGCAAAACATGGGCATGCATGCAAGACAAAAATATGAAGTGACACAGATTCATCATTCTATGCAGAGTTTTTAAAGCTACAAATGCAGCATCCTGCAAGATGAATTATAGTGTTAAACCTGCTACACATTCATAACTGAAAACATTTTCTGCTGGGTGGATTGAAGAAAAACTTAATTTTCCTATTCGATATCAAATTAAACAGCAGAGACAGTCACATGTTATACTTTGTTTAGCCCTCTGGAGAATTTTTGTGATTTTTTTTTTAACTGTATAAATAAATTTGATTAAATCACAACTGTATTGACATTTAAAGATTATTGCTTGTTTATTGCTTCATCTAAAGAAAAACCACAGTATTTTTTTAAAAGAAAGAAATATGACAAACATTTTATCATTTGAGTAACATGACTAAAAAGTTTGTCAAAAATCATTTTCATGATCTTCCACTCTTACATTGCCCCCTGGTGGTTACTTTACATACATCTAAAGGCTCCAGTAAAAGATACATTTTTCTGTCTGCTAACTTAAACTGATGACACTTTGCCTCAATAAGACTAACCATGTGGCTCAAAGTTAAAGTTGCTCCAATTTTGGTAAAAAGTGATGCAAATTATTGGTTGAGCTAATAGGATTAATAAATGAAATAGTGTTGACAGTGTTGAATGCTTGGTCTCCAAAGTAAAGGTCAAACAAGGTCTACGTCTATTGGATTCTGGGCAATTCTATGGTAACGAAATTATAACAGCAGCAAAATCTGTACATATTGCATCTAACCACTACAGATAAGCTCAGATTGTAATTCCATTACCGTAGAATTGCCCTTCTACAGTATGACATGACATGTTACCCCGTAACGTGATAAGTAAGGAAGATACATGGTCCAAACTATTCCTTTTTAAAACTGTGTTAACTCAACTAGTAATTTGCATCAGTTTTTACCAAAATTGGAGCAACTTTAACTTTTGACCCCTGTACAAAATGAAACTGACCTTTATCACCATTCTTGCTGTTTTTATCCTGTAACTCCATAGAGTCACAGATAGTCCAAACTATACCTTTTTGGAATCTTTATGATCAGGCAAATAATGTGGAATATTTTTCAATATGATTGGAGCATATTGTAATTTTGACCTCTGTAATTTTTCTATTGACCCCTACCTGACCACCGATTGAAAATTCAAGTGGCCAATCAGTTTTTTCAAAAGAGGATTGTCTGAGGAGAATTTCTGCCAAATTTGACGCTTTGATCACCATTTGCAAGATTCCCCTCTAAATATTCTTTTATCTGCTGCACTACAACCCTTCCCACCATGCCAAATCCATGTGGACCCCAAGGTCACCCAAGTTAAATCCCATGTGACAAAGACGAAGGTGATGTGATTTTATTCATTCTTTTTTCTATACCTGCTTATTCCAACTAAGGGTCAAGGGGATGCTGGAGACTGTCCCAGGACCCTGGACAGAACGCCAGTCTGTCAATAGATATGAACAGATAAACACTTTCACACCTACAGTCAATTTAATATTCCCGATTTACCTAAACTGCTTGTCTTTGGAAGTGGGAGGAAGTCTGAGCACCCGGTGGGAACCCACACAAACACACGGAGAACATAAAAATTCCAAACAGAAAGGACAAGGTGGGAAGCGATCCCAAGATCTTCTTGCGGTAAGCCAACATGCTGCCAGTATGACTTCATATTAGCTATAGAGGTATCTTAAATCAATTGTTCAAAATAACTTCTATATATCCTCTACAAAGTAGTGTTCAGAATAATAGTAGTGCTATGTGACTAAAAAGATTAATCCAGGTTTTCACTATATTTCTTATTGTTACATGGGAAACAAGGTACCAGTAGATTCAGTAGATTCTCACAAATCCAACAAGACCAAGCATTCATGATATGCACACTCTTAAGGCTATGAAATTGGGCTATTAGTAAAAAAAGTAGAAAAGGGGGTGTTCACAATAATAGTAGTGTGGCATTCAGTCAGTGAGTTCGTCAATTTTGTGGAACAAACAGGTGTGAATCAGGTGTCCCCTATGTAAGGATGAAGCCAGCACCTGTTGAACATGCTTTTCTCTTTGAAAGCCTGAGGAAAATGGGACGTTCAAGACATTGTTCAGAAGAACAGCGTAGTTTGATTAAAAAGTTGATTGGAGAGGGGAAAACTTATACGCAGGTGCAAAAAATTATAGGCTGTTCATCTACAATGATCTCCAATGCTTTAAAATGGACAAAAAAAAAAAAAAAAACAGAGACGCATGGAAGAAAACGGAAAACAACCATCAAAATGGACAGAAGAATAACCAGAATGGCAAAGGCTCACCCATTGATCAGTTCCAGGATGATCAAAGACAGTCTGGAGTTACCTGTAAGTGCTGTGACAGTTAGAAGACGCCTGTGTGAAGCTAATTTATTTGCAAGAATCCCCCGCAAAGTCCCTCTGTTAAAAGACGTGCAGAAGAGGTTACAATTTGCCAAAGAACACATCAACTGGCGTAAAGAGAAATGGAGGAATATTTTGTGGACTGATGAGAGTAAAATTGTTCTTTTTGGGTCCAAGGGTTGCAGACAGTTTGTGAGATGACCCCCAAACTCTGAATTCAAGCCACAGTTCACAGTGAAGACAGTGAAGCATGGTGGTGTAAGCATCATAATATGGGCATGTTTCTCCTACTATGGTGTTGGGCCTATATATCGCATACCAGGTATCATGGATCAGTTTGGATATGTCAAAATACTTGAAGAGGTCATGTTGCCTTATGCTGAAGAGGTCATGCCCTTGAAATGGGCGTTTCAACAAGACAATGACCCCAAGCACACTAGTAAACAACAAACAACAAAAATTAAGGCCTCGCAGATGTGAAGAAATCATGAAAAACTGTGGTTATACAACTAAATACTAGTTTAGTGATTCACAGGATTGCTAAAAAAGCAGTTTGAACATAATAGTTTTGAGTTTGTAGCGTCAACAGCAGATGCTATTATTGTGAACACCCCCTTTTGTGCTTTTTTTTTTACCTGGTCTTGTTAGGAGAGACGGCATCCATCCCACTTTGGATGGAGCAGCTCTCATTTCTAGAAATCTGGCCAGTTTTCTTAAATCCTCCAAACTGTGACTATCCAGGGTTGGGACCAGGAAGCAGAGTTGTAGTCTTACACACCTCTCTGCAGCTTCTCTCCCCCTGCCATCCCCTCATTACCCCATCCTCGTAGAGACGGTGCCTGCTCCCAGACCACCAATAACCAGCAAAAATCTATTTAAGCATAAAAATTCAAAAAGAAAAAATAATATAGCACCTTCAACTGCACCACAGACTAAAACAGTTAAATGTGGTCTATTAAACATTAGGTCTCTCTCTTCTAAGTCCCTGTTAGAAAATGATATAAAAATTGATCAACATATTGATTTATTCTGCCTTACAGAAACCTGGTTACAGCAGGATGAATATGTTAGTTTAAATGAGTCACCCCCCGAGTCACACTAACTGCCAGAATGCTCGTAGCACGGGCCGAGGTGGAGGATTAGCAGCAATCTTCCATTCCAGCTTATTAATTAATCAAAAACCCAGACAGAGCTTTAATTTATTTGAAAGCTTGACTCTTAGTCTTGTCCATCCAAATTGGAAATCCCAAAAAACAGTTTTGTTATTATCTATCGTCCACCTGGTCGTTACTGTGAGTTTCTCTGTGAATTTTCAGACCTTTTGTCTGACTTAGTGCTTAGCTCAGATAAGATAATTATAGTGGGCGATTTTAACATCCACACAGATGCTGAGAATGACAGCCTCAACACTGCATTTAATCTATTATTAGACTCAATTGGCTTTGCTCAAAATGTAAATGAGTCCACCCACCATTTTAATCATATCTTAGATCTTGTTCTGACTTATGGTATGGAAATTGAAGACTTAACAGTATTCCCTGAAAACTCCCTTTTGTCTGATCATTTCTTAATAACATTTACATTTACTCTGATGGACTACCCAGCAGTGGGGAATAAGTTTCATTACACTAGAAGTCTTTCAGAAAGCGCTGTAACTAGGTTTAAGGATATGATTCCTTCTTTATGTTCTCTAATGCCATATACCAACACAGTGCAGAGTAGCTACCTAAACTCTGTAAGTGAGATAGAGTATCTCGTCAATAGTTTTACATCCTCATTGAAGACAACTTTGGATGCTGTAGCTCCTCTGAAAAAGAGAGCTTTAAATCAGAAGTGCCTGACTCCGTGGTATAACTCACAAACTCGCAGCTTAAAGCAGATAACCCGTAAGTTGGAGAGGAAATGGCGTCTCACTAATTTAGAAGATCTTCACTTAGCCTGGAAAAAGAGTCTGTTGCTCTATAAAAAAAGCCCTCCGTAAAGCTAGGACATCTTACTACTCATCACTAATTGAAGAAAATAAGAACCCCAGGTTTCTTTTCAGCACTGTAGCCAGGCTGACAAAGAGTCAGAGCTCTATTGAACCGAGTATTCCTTTAACTTTAACTAGTAATGACTTCATGACTTTCTTTGCTAATAAAATTTTAACTATTAGAGAAAAAATTACTCATAACCATCCCAAAGACGTATCGTTATCTTTGGCTGCTTTCAGTGATGCCGGTATTTGGTTAGACTCTATCGCTCAGATTGTTCTGAGTTATTTTCATTAGTTACTTCATCCAAACCATCAACATGTCTATTAGACCCCATTCCTACCAGGCTGCTCAAGGAAGCCCTACCATTATTTAATGCTTCGATCTTAAATATGATCAATCTATCTTTATTAGTTGGCTATGTACCACAGGCTTTTAGGGTGGCAGTAATTAAACCATTACTTAAAAAGCCATCACTTGACCCGGCTATCTTAGCTAATTATAGGTCAATCTCCAACCTTCATTTTCTCTCAAAAATTCTTGAAAGGGTAGTTGTAAAACAGCTAACTGATCATCTGCAGAGGAATGGTCTATTTGAAGAGTTTCAGTCAGGTTTTAGAATTCATCATAGTACAGAAACAGCATTAGTGAAGGTTACAAATGATCTTCTTATGGCCTCAGACAGTGGACTCATCTCTGTGCTTGTTCTGTTAGACCTCAGTGCTGCTTTTGATACTGTTGACCATAAAACTTTATTACAGAGATTAGAGCATGCCATAGGTATTAAAGGCACTGCGCTGGTTTGAATCATATTTATCTAATAGATTACAATTTGTTCATGTAAATGGCTAATCGTCTTCACAGATTAAGGTTAATTATGGAGTTCCACAAGGTTCTGTGCTAGGACCAATTTTATTCAGTTTATACATGCTTCCCTTAGGCAGTATTATTAGACGGCATTGCTTAAATTTTCATTGTTACGCAGATGATACCCAGCTTTATCTATCCATGAAGCCAGAGGACACACACCAATTAGCTAAACTGCAGGATTGTCTTACAGACATAAAGACATGGATGACCTCTAATTTCCTGCTTTTAAACTCAGATAAAACTGAAGTTACTGTACTTGGCCCCACAAATCTTAGAAACATGGTGTCTAACCAGATCCTTACTCTGGATGGCATTACCCTGACCTCTAGTAATACTGTGAGAAATCTTGGAGTCATTTTTGATCAGGATATGTCATTCAAAGCGCATATTAAACAAATATGTAGGACTGCTTTTTTGCATTTACGCAATATCTCTAAAATTAGAAAGGTCTTGTCTCAGGGTGATGCTGAAAAACTAATTCATGCATTTATTTCCTCTAGGCTGGACTATTGTAATTCATTATTATCAGGTTGTCCTAAAAGTTCCCTGAAAAGCCTTCAGTTAATTCAAAATGCTGCAGCTAGAGTACTAACGGGGACTAGAAGGAGAGAGCATATCTCACCCATATTGGCCTCTCTTCATTGGCTTCCTGTTAATTCTAGAATAGAATTTAAAATTCTTCTTCTTACTTATAAGGTTTTGAATAATCAGGTCCCATCTTATCTTAGGGACCTCATAGTACCATATCACCCCAATAGAGCGCTTCACTCTCAGACTGCAGGCTTACTTGTAGTTCCTAGGGTTTGTAAGAGTAGAATGGGAGGCAGAGCCTTCAGCTTTCAGGCTCCTCTCCTGTGGAACCAGCTCCCAATTCAGATCAGGGAGACAGACACCCTCTCTACTTTTAAGATTAGGCTTAAAACTTTCCTTTTTGCTAAAGCTTATAGTTAGGGCTGGATCAGGTGACCCTGAACCATCCCTTAGTTATGCTGCTATAGACTTAGACTGCTGGGGGGTTCCCATGATGCATTGAGTGTTTCTTTCTCTTTTTGCTCTGTATGCACCACTCTGCATTTAATCATTAGTGATTGATCTCTGCTCCCCTCCACAGCATGTCTTTTTCCTGGTTCTCTCCCTCAGCCCCAACCAGTCCCAGCAGAAGGCCCCTCCCTGAGCCTGGTTCTGCTGGAGGTTTCTTCCTGTTAAAAGGGAGTTTTTCCTTCCCACTGTCACCAAGTGCTTGCTCACAGGGGGTCGTTTTGACCGTTGGGGTTTTTACGTAATTATTGTATGGCCTTGCCTTACAATATAAAGCGCCTTGGGGCATCTGTTTGTTGTAATTTGGTGCTATATAAATAAAAATGATTGATTGATTGTTAATGACAAAAGTGTTGTGTTCAATAATTCATTGATCTGAATTGTGCACATAATGTACAAAGGCCATTTTGACATTTCTAGACTTCTGTGAGCAGATATGCTCCTATGAGCTGCTAACAGATCTTCCCATTTTATTAACCATCCACACAGAAACAGCCAGTCAGTCAAAGATTTGCTTCCTCTTTCCTACAGCACTGAGAGACAAGGTGCATTGTTTCAGCAGAATCTGATGAGGAAGTGACCTGCAATTATCAGACCTCTGGTTCCTCTTTGCATCCCGTTTAAACGGCCAGCTGGCATTCATCACATGAACACAGAACCTCTTCTGTAGCAAAGTACGTATGATTTTAATTCAGGTAGCTGTGGGCATGAGATTATTGAAATCTTTTTATCCTGCCATTGCTGCCACACTTACTATTTCTCAGCACATTAATAACGTCAACAGAAGCCTGATTTTTTTTTCCCCAGCCAGCTGTAAGTAACAAGTGTTTTATTTTGTTGTCTCTGCTCCTGGACTTGGTCAAAGCTCCTCAGTGTTAATAGATACCTGAGAAGTTTCGAACAAGTGTAGGATCTCTGACCGTTACTTCATTCTCATTTTTTATTTTTTTATACTGCATGAAATAAAGCTAAACTATTTGCAGTATTTGGCATATTCATTTTAAAATTTCCTAGAGTATAACATTTTAAGAACTGAGGTAGGTTTTACACAAAAATCGGATTTCAATAGCTATTTTTTAATGCTATAACCTTATCAGTAAGCCCATGTTTTTCTAATAGGTTATCAGTCTACATTTGTTAGAATGTCGGTCAACTTTAACAATACACTATTATCACAAAGACCCTTCACAGCTGACATTTTTTCAAATGCACACTCTTTAAATATTTGAAATCATGTCCAGATATTGTAAGTACTCTTCAGTATCCTGTCAGCACATAGAAACATTACAGCATTTACGTAAAAAAAAAAAAAATCTTCTGTCCTTTATCACCTTCATGTATCATTGCTAATACAAATTGTGTCACCCTTTTTTAAACCATAGAAGCGTTACAATCTGTCTTGCCTGTAATAAAGAGATACTGTGTAATCCTAAAGGTGGATTTCTCTTTGTAAGTTCTTACATTCATAAGCTTATTTTAGTAACACCAAAAAACATCACTCGTTTGCTGCAGACAAGACAAGAACCAAATGTTTTATTTTCATTTGCATTAACAAATGCTGTTGAGCCACACCACAGTTGTCAGTGTCTAAATGATAAACGAACCACAGCAAACAAGGCAGAGGATGTGTGAACCCAGAGGAGGCGTCACAAAAATCAATGGGAGAACTACAGACAGATTCAAATTGATGACTGACACCGTTTAGCAAAAAATAAAAAACATGCCAACAAAACACCAGGATCTATAGCAAATGCCCATCAGTTAGCAGGACACTATCTACAACATTCATAAAAGCAGAGTGGTACAGTACTGATGTTTGGGAAAACTTCTCAGCAAAACCTTTTGAGCAGAACCTTCAAGAACAAGTTCTGGTACTTTGGCTTAGAAAGTGTAGTTCAATCAGCATTGAAACACACCTTCCTGCAGCAGCAGCGGTGCCATGAAAAATTAATCAAAAAGGTGGAGAAGTCAAACCCAGCAAGGGCTGGATGATACAGTACATAAAAAAAATAAAATAAAAGCAATCTGCAATTTAAAAAAAGTGGGGAGAAAAAGAAAATACAACACCCTACTTTAGGTTTTTGCATATTTTTCGTCTTTACAGTAACACATTTACTGTAGCAATTTCTTGACGTTCATGTGTGTACCTAAGTGTGTGTTTGCTTTGATCATTATACTGTGCGCACATGTGAGCGCACACACACAAGGTGGATCTGCATGTTGATTTGGCACGGATGCCCTTCATGACGCAACTCCACGTCACATGGAGAAATGTGGCAGGGGTGGGGTTTGAACTGGGAACCTTCTGCACTGAAACCAAGTGCACTAACCACTTGGCCGCCGTCCCGCCTTGTCACACTGTCAGTTAATGTTTAGATAATATTACTCTAAATTATACTGCTCAAATCTCACAATGACAAATGATAATGTCAATGATAATGCAAACTTTATTACTAATGCATTTAAGACTGTGGAAATAAGGGTGGTCGCCACTATTTATGAAATACGAGTATGACAACATCAATCTACCAGACTTTTCAATCAATGCTGGAGCGTAATCACATCACCCCACAACAATGCCAGCAACAGGAACAAAAGCTAACCGTCACTCAAAACGAAACACGTACAAATCTCAAAAAGGTAAAATTACAGTATTCTGAACTGTATTAAACTGTCAATAACAGAAACAATTATCCTCTAAAATACAGTATATGAGACTTTGTCATTAGATAAGTTAACATGCAGACTGCACTGGGATACTTTGTTCAGTCAAGCTTTACACAGATGTGATATAAAGAGTCAGTCACTTAGCTCACAGAAAAAAAGACCATTTCTCATGTTGGGATATTGCCATTTTTTACAAGAGATTTTCAGCTCTAAACTTGATACTTTGGCTGCAACCCAAACAACAGCTGTGAATGGATTGAAGTTCAAAGCGCAAAAACATTTGAACCGGAAAGGTGTGCAGCAGAAACGAAGGTCACTCGGAATGATCCACAGACTTCACTGGGAA